>NC_061867.1:7843810-7846542 GCF_907164915.1 Impatiens glandulifera | reverse complement strand
AGTGATCTCTTAAATACCAATACAATAATTGAATCTAAAAATGCTGAATTTTTTTGAAGATTAATTTCCTTTGAAATTATCGATTAGTAAATCACCTCCTTCAATTAATAATGAAAATAATAATGAGATTGAGGTTGATACTTTAGAAAATATTGATACAATTGAATTGAGGGGAGTAAGAGAATAAGAAAGAAAAACGAGATTTTAGAAAAACAACTTTAGATTGACTTTTTATTTTTTATCTTCATATTTTCTAAAAGTCCAAAAATAATTATAATTTTTGAATTTGCTCCAATAACGTGACTGACCTTCCAAATCCTACTTATATTTAGGTGGTCCAACATACGAGAGAGTATAATTTCAAATCAACTAGCAATAATACTACATTCCTGCACAAAAACCAAAATTTCTTAAATGAAAGCTCAAGAACACAATCACAGTTTGTCTCATAAGGGTTATATGCATTTTTTTCCTAAAACTCAATGATTAAATCTCCTATATTTTCATCTATCAATTTAATCCATTTATTAAAAAAAATATTAAATTAATTTGTATTTAAATATTTTATTATTTATTAAAGATTAGAGTATTTAAGTAATATATACATTAAAAAACCATTTGTTTCACAAATCATATCAAATTGAGTTTTTTTTTTAAACACAGTTTTTATCCCCAAATAACCAAGATCAAACTAGCAGGTAAGGTCAAAAGTCTTTTCGAAAAAATAAATAAAAAACATACATCAAATTATAGTATTTAGTCAATGATCCTCTTCTTCTTTTTTCTTGAAGTAAACTTAATTTCAGTAGAAACATATTTAAGTCCAGTAAGACCCTATATAGATTAACTGTATTCAATCATTAATGACCTTTCTTTTTCTCCTCTTTACTTTTAATGGAGCTATATTTACTATTGAGCTTATTTCTATTGTTACTAGTTTTGGTTCTCAAACATAAATATTGTTCCATGAAGAGTAAAGTGGAGCAAAAAAACTGAAAAAATTGTGATCTACAAGTGCAATGAGGCCTTCTCCATCTACATCTATTTATATACATTTTTTTAGCTAAACAAAAAGAAGAATTTGATTATGTAAATATTTATAAAATACTTTGGAAATAAAGTATTTAGATGATCTTTATGTTTGATCTATTATATAAACTGGGAAGATGCAATCTTACAAATAATTAATATTAATATTATACTTATTTTCAGCCGTTATTGAGTCAAGTAAATAATTATCGCGATTAGATACCAAATAAATTATTTATAACTGTAAGATTGATTGAAAATAAAATATAATTTATCTAATTTTATTGTATTTAGGTAAAACCTAAATTATAATATTATTTTATAATAAATACAAAATTAATATATGATGAAAAACTAATATTATAAAAATTATCTCCATTAGGCATGATATATATATAAATATAAATTAATTATTTTATAATCTATATAATCATATATTAAATATTATAGAATAAAAAAAAACTAAATTAGGATTAGAAAATTAATATATACATAAATAAAAATATGTATAATCTTTTAATTTATTAAAAAAATTATAAATATATATATATATATATATATATATATATATATATATATATATATATATATATATATATATGAGAGGGGATATTATTATTAAATAAAAATAAATTATCTTTTCTATATATATATATATATACACAAAGTTATAAAAAATTTCAACAATAGTATAGTGGTTAAAGTGTTCACATTTTAAATTTGAGACTATAATTTGAGTCTCAATTTAAAATGCCTAATATGAGTTTGTTAGTACATAATGTTCAAAAAGAGGTTTTGTGATGGTGATATATGTGGGTGTGAATTTGAGTGATTATACAATGTGATATATGTGTGTGAATTGGAGAGATTAGAGAATTATCGATCAAAATACCTAAAATGAGTTTGTCAGTGCATAATGTTCAAAATGAGGTTTTGTGATGGTGGTATATGTGGGTATGAATTGAGTGATTAAGGGAATGATAGATAAAAATGTCTAAAATGATAGTATAATGTGACAGATAATACTGAATTAGTGAGGGTAGACGGGTTGAGCGATGTGAGTGATTTGAATATTTATGTTAGACAAAATGAACCATAATATAAACACAGTCGTAAGTTAATGGGTTGGTATAAGTTATACTAAATATCTTTTTTAAATCATATATTTAAAATAATAACTCATACATATTAATTATTAAACAAATATATATAACAACATATTTAAAAATTAATTTGTGTTATATTTAAATAAAAATAAATTCTCCTTTTATATATAATACATATATATTCATACAAAAAATTATAAAATAATTTTAACAATTACAAGTGGTGTAGGGGTTAAATTGTTCACATTTCAAATTTGAGACAAAGGTTCGAATACAATTGCTGATGCAATTTTTTTGGAGGGATATTATAAATATTAAAATATGATATAATAACGAATTAGTGAGGATAGATGTGACTAATAATAAGGAATTTTCGGATTGGCCATTTGCGGATAGCAGATCAAAATAATGAATATATTTAAATAATATTGATTTAGTTTTTCCATTCACGATTGTAACCCCAAGGAATCGCTCCCTTCGTAGCTTAGCACGTGTCGCGGACACGTGGCAATACATGGGAATATCGCGTGGAGGCTTGAGGTTCGATGCGTTTCAACATTAGTTTTCGTGTTAGAATTCTTTTAAAATAGGTCATTT
>NC_061867.1:7686310-7838810 GCF_907164915.1 Impatiens glandulifera | reverse complement strand
TACGTTATTTTGTTTGATTAATATATATATATATATACATATATCTGAAATGCATTTAGGATATGGGTGATTCGACATGGAAGAGACTTCGGCGTACACCGGAGAAACTGCATCCGTGTTACCAGAATCTGATAACACAATCAGAAATTGCGGCACGTGAGGAAGAGGTCAGAAAGATGACGCTGGAAATGGAACAAATCCGATTAAGGGATGCCGAAAGAGGTCGTTTGCTCAGTGAAATCAAAGCGGACCGGGCCGAAATGTCTCAGAGATTAGAGAATCTTGAACAGGAACTTGTCTTGTTGAGGAGTCGACTGAATCAACCACCCCTCCTTCCACCCCCTCTAATAATTAATTTCCAGATTTATTATGGATTTATTATGGGTTTATGACAGTTATGTTTTAATATTTATGAATTATTGTTATTATGTTTGTTTGGTTTAATATGTTTTAAATAATTATGTTTTTGTTGACTTTTCACCTTTTTTTTAAAAAAAACCGCATCTCCAAAACCGAAGGTTTATTTGAAAACCTTCGGTTTTGACCCATTTTTTTAAAATCTTAAGGTAAAAACCGAAGGTTTATTTGAAAACCTTCGGTTTTGACCCCTCTTTAAAAAAATCTGATTTTTTTCTAAGTATGGGGAAGGGTAAAAACCGAAGGTTTTCAAATAAACCTTCGGTTTTGACCCCTCTTTAAAAAAATCTGATTTTTTTCTAAGTATGGGGAAGGGTAAAAACCGAAGGTTTTCAAATAAACCTTCGGTTTTGACCCCTCTTTAAAAAAATCTGATTTTTTTTCTAAGTATGGGTAAGTGTAAAAACCGAAGGTTTTCAAATAAACCTTCGGTTTTGACCCCTCTTTAAAAAAATCTGATTTTTTTTCTAAGTATGGGGAAGGGTAAAAACCGAAGGTTTTCAAATAAACCTTCGGTTTTGACCCCTCTTTAAAAAAATCTGATTTTTTTCTAAGTATGGGGAAGGGTAAAATCGAAGGTTTATTTGAAAACCTTCGGTTTTGACCCCTCTTTAAAAAAATCTGATTTTTTTTCTAAGTATGGGGAAGGGTAAAAACCGAATGTTTTCAAATAAACCTTCGGTTTTGACCCCTCTTTAAAAAAATCCGATTTTTTTCTAAGTATGGGGAAGGGTAAAAACCGAAGGTTTATTTGAAAACCTTCGGTTTTGACCCCTCTTTAAAAAAATCTGATTTTTTTTCTAAGTATGGGGAAGGGTAAAAACCGAAGGTTTTCAAATAAACCTTCGGTTTTGACCCCTCTTTAAAAAAATCTGATTTTTTTCTAAGTATGGGGAAGGGTCAAAACCGAAGGTTTATTTGAAAACCTTCGGTTTGACCCCTCTTTAAAAAAATCTGATTTTTTTTTTCTAAGTATGGGGAAGGGTAAAAACCGAAGGTTTTCAAATAAACCTTCGGTTTTGACCCCTCTTTAAAAAAATCTGATTTTTTTCTAAGTATGGGGAAGGGTAAAAACCGAAGGTTTATTTGAAAACCTTCGGTTTTGACCCCTCTTTAAAAAAATCTGATTTTTTTTTCTAAGTATGGGGAAGGGTAAAAACCGAAGGTTTTCAAATAAACCTTCGGTTTTGACCCCTCTTTAAAAAAATCTGATTTTTTTCTAAGTATGGGGAAGGGTAAAAACCGAAGGTTTATTTGAAAACCTTCGGTTTTGACCCCTTTTTAAAAAAATCTGATTTTTTTCTAAGTATGGGGAGGGTAAAAACCGAAGGTTTTCAAATAAACCTTCGGTTTTAACAATTCCCCAAAAACTTCTGATCAAGGTCAAGACCGAGAGGTATATTTTGAACCTTCGCAAATACACATCAAAACCGGAAGTTAATTTTATAACTTTCGATTTTAACACTAAATAGTTTGTTAAATAATTTTGTTTTTGACCCGCCAATCTTAACTTCTAACTAATATAATCAATTTTGGGTTGTATTTTAAGAATTAATATTGTGTTTCATGTTCAAATATTTATGTTTCTGTTTGATTATTATAGAGAAGTCTATATGAATGTTCATGTTTGATTATCTTATGAATGTATGTAATGTTTGATCATATGGATTGTGCAATATTTTAAAGACATCAAATGTGTTAAATTAATGTTGTTAAAGCTCATTAGAAGGTGAAAAACCAAAGAATTTAACAATTTGTCAAGTGCTAATTCCGAAAGTTATATAATTAACTTTCGGAAATAACCCTCAAAACCGAAAGTCTTATATAAATTTTCGGGTTTTACATTTCTCAAGAACGAGGGTTTTATATAAACCCTTCGGTTTTGATCGATATTTCCGAAAGTTAATTATATAACTTTCGGAATTATCATTTCACAAAATTGTTAAATTAATTGGTTTTCCACCTTCCAATATAGACTCTAAGTAATATAGTTTATTTTAAAATTTTAGATTGTCTTTAATGTTAAAATGTTTATGAATGTGTTTGATTATATATAGAAGTGTATATGAATGTTTATGTTTGATTATCCTATGTATTTGTGTAATGTTTGATCATATGGATTGGGAAATGTTTTAAGGATATGAAATGTGTTAAATTAATGTTGTTCAACGTTATTAGAAAGTGAGGATCCAAATAATTTTACCATTTGTCATGTTGTAAAACCGAAAGTTAAATAAACAACTTTCGGAAATATGCATAAAAAACGACAGGTTTACAAAAGCCTCTCGTTTTTGTGAATTTAAATTTAATTGCAAAAATGTCTTAAAAATCAAAAACCGAGAGTTATATTAAAACTCTCGGAATTTAAACATTAAAAACCGAGAGTTATACATGAAACTCTCGGGTTTTAATAAGGGTAAAACCGAGAGTTGTGTATAAAACTCTCGGGTTCTATAAGGGTAAAACCGAGAGTTTTATATACAACTCTCGGGTTTTAATAAGGGTAAAACCGAGAGTTTTATATACAACTCTCGGAAATTACATCATCAAATTAAAAAATCGCGCCTCTTCCTCTTCTTTTTCCCGATTCATTTCTCTCTTCTCCTCTCATCTCCACCGCGCTCTTCTCTCTCCCCGACGAACAAGACGCCGCGCCTACTCCCTGCCGAACACCTTGCGCCGCCGCCCTGCCGAAGACCTTGCGCCGCCGCCCTGCCGAAGACCACCGAACCTTTTGAAGAATCGCCCTCTGCCGCCGCCGCCGAAACGTGAAGAATATCTGCCGCCGCCGCCGCCGCCCTGCAAGGTTAGTTTATTATTTATTTTGAAAGTAGGTTAGATTAGTGTTAGATTGTTGCAATTAGGTTAGATTAATTTTAGATTCTTGTTAGATTTTTCAGATTAGGTTAGATTAGTGTTAGATTTTTGAAATTAGGTTAGATTTTTGTTAGAGTTTTGCAATTAGGTTAGATTATTGTTAGATTTTTGTTTTAGGTATTTTGTTTGATATTAATTTGTTTGATTTTAGGTTATATTTGTTTGATTGGGTTGAAAATTTGGTTGATTTTGGTTAGTTTAGGTGATATTAGTTTGATTTTGGATTAATTATATTGAATTGTTACATTAGGTTTATATTATTGTTAGATTGATTAGTTTAGATTATGTATTAGATTATGTTATTGGATTTGATTTTTGTAATTGGTTGTTGAATTTGGTTTTAGGTTATATTGAGTTTGGTTGTATGATTTTGTAAGATAATGTTAGATTAGGTTGAAAATATGTTTGATTTTGGTTAGTTTAGGTTTTGGATTGATTATTTTCTTGGATTGATTTGATATATGTTTGGTTTGATTTTGGTTAGTTTAGGTTTTGGATTGATTATTTTCTTGGATTGATTTGATATATGTTTGGTTGAATGTTTGTTGGTTTGATTGTTTTTTTATTGAGGTTTGATTTAGGTTAGATATGATTGAAGTTTAGGTTAGAATTTTAGGTTAAAATTTTGATCTTGGTTAGATTGAAGTTTGATTGGAGTTTGATTTGGTTAGATTTATTGGTTTGAATATTTGGTTATATTAATGTTGGTTATTGTTATTAGGTTTGGATTAGGAATTTCAGCCGCCCGCTGTCCGCCCGTCGATCTACATCCGCTGCTCTTCTTCGTCGCTCTGTTTGTGCAAGGTTAGTTCTTGTTGGTTTATTATATGGTTAGGTTAGTTTCATGTTAGATTTATGTTAGATTTGAAGTATGTTAGATTAGGTATTATGTTTGATTTATGTTAGATTATGTTAGATTAGGTTTGAAATGTGTATGAATGTAATAATGTTGAATTATAATTGAAATAGGTTTTGAAATGTGTATGAATGAAATAATGTTAGATTTATGTTAGGTTTTATTATTGTTTGTTTATGTGGAATTTTGGTTATAATATTAGATTAAATTGAATTTTGGTTGGATAATGATAGATTAGTTAGAAATTATGTTAACATTAGGTAAGCCTAATTAATTTAGACAAATTTAAGTAAATAATAATTCGGGTTGTTTTCCATTTTATTAGAAATATGGAAGTACCCGATAAAAGTTGGATGACCTTACGTCGAGATCATCCAGATTACGAGGAAGGTGTTGACAAATTCCTCGAGTATGCTGTTAGGAATACATCCCGACAAACCGTGAAATGTCCCTGCGTGAAATGCTTGAACACGCCGTTTATGGAAATAGACGAAGTGAAGACTCACCTATTCGTTTATGGAATAAATGTGCATTATGAGTATTGGTATTTTCATGGAGAAAAAAGACGTACTACTCAAGTGGTGAATGACGATGTCGATGAAGATGCCGATGACTACGATGATGATGACGACGATGATCAGTCGGAGGATGCCGTGCCGGAATTCAACGATCCGATACAGGAGATGAATAATACAGTTAATGAACAGGTCAACGAAGAACGTTATATGCACGAATTTATAAACGATATGTTCCCCAACGTTAATGACGTCCCGAGCAACGATGAACCAGTCGAAGATGCGCAAAGATTTTATAAATTGCTTGATGATTCCAAACGGCCATTGTATGAAGGTGCTCGAATAACGAAATCATCGGCACTACTGAAACTACTTCACATAAAAAATGTATGTCAATGGACGAATTCTTCGTTCGATATGTTGCTGCGTCTGCTTAAAGACTACATATTACCGATTGACGCTCAATTGCCAAACTCATACTACGAAAGTAAAAAATTCATTACTGATATCGGGCTTAAATATGACAAGATAGACGCATGTAAGAACAACTGTATGCTATTTTGGAAGGACGACATAAATGAAGATTCGTGCAGAGTTTGCGGTCTTTCAAGATGGAAAGTCGACCAAACAAGTGGGACAGTTCGGGAGAAGCAAAACAGGAAATTCATTCCAAAAAAGGTGTTGAGATATTTCCCTTTAATACCAAGACTGCAAAGACTATACATGTCCTCAAAAACGGCTCCAATGATGAGATGGCATAAAGAAGGAAGAGTTGATAGTAATACGTTGAGACACCCCGCTGATTCCTTAACTTGGAAGACGTTTGATGAAAATTATACAGATTTTGCTTCAGAATCTCGAAACGTAAGACTGGGTTTATCAAGCGATGGGTTTCAGCCATTTGCAAATGGGAAAAAATCATACAGTGTTTGGCCGGTTATTCTCGTTCCTTATAATGTGTCACCCACGATTTGTATGGATTCTAGCAATTTCATCTTATCTATGTTAATTCCGGGTCCAAAGAGTCCGGGAGATGCAATTGACATATTTCTTCAACCATTGATCGAAGAGTTGCATGAACTGTGGCAAACAGGTGTGAAAACGTTTGATGCACACACCTCGCAATACTTTAACATGAGAGCGGCGTTATTGTGGACCATTAACGACTTTCCCGCATACGCGAATTTATCAGGGTGGAGTACGAAAGGTAAATTTGCTTGTCCTTGTTGTAACAACGACACTGTATCCCTTCGATTGGTTCATGGTTCCAAACAATGTTACTTGGGTCACAGACGTTTCCTTCCACCGAAGCACAAATACAGAAGGGATAAAGAGTCGTTTGATGGTCGAACTGATTATAGAGATCCCCCTAGATTGTTAACGGGGCAAGAAAGTTATGAGCAAGCACGAGACCTAGAAGACATTATTCTTAGTGCGGATATGAGCAAGAGAACCAAGATATATCATGAAACGCGGGGAGACAATTGGAACAAACTTAGCATTTTCTTCCGTCTACCTTATTGGAAATCGCTATTATTGAGACATAATTTGGATGTGATGCATATTGAGAAAAATATCTGTGATAGCGTGTTGGGAACAATAATGAATGTGAAAGAGAAGACTAAGGATGGTCCTAAAGCTCGTAAAGACTTAGAACTCTTAGGCATAAAATCATGGTTACATCCTATAAATGATGAAGGAGTTGTTCATTATCCAGAAGCGCCTTTCACTTTGACATCCGAAAATAAAATACGTCTTTGTAACTTCTTGAAAGATCTCAAGTTGCCTGATGGGTTTTGCTCAAATATCGGGGGTTGTGTAAATTTGGAAGAGAAAAAACTTTCGGGATTAAAGAGTCATGATTGTCACATTTTGTTGGAATATCTAATTCCTTTAGCAACTCGTGGATTGCTTCCAGAGTATGTGTATGATGCGTTAGTAAATTTGTCTCGTTTCTTTCGGTTGTTGTGCTTCAAAGAGTTGATTCAAGAGGACCTGGAACAATTGTACATGGATATTACATTGACACTTTGCAAATTTGAAATGATTTTTCCGCCGTCAATCTTCGACATCATGATGCATCTCCCGGTTCACTTGTCATTTGAGGCTTTGCTTGGAGGACCTGTTCAGTATCGATGGATGTATCCGTTTGAACATTACATGGGTACAATGAAAAGATATTTGCGGAATAATAACCACCCAGAAGCCTCTATAAGCGAGAGCTATCTTGTTAACGAAAGTATTAGTTTATGTGCCAGGTATATGGAGGAACAAGATCAAGAAAATGCACATCCTGAAATCTCGGGCATTTCAATATTTGCATCATTGGAAGACCTATCTAACGGAAAAGTATACAACTTGGATTATATCGATCGAGTGACAGCTCATTCTTACATTTTAAAAAATTGTCTCGAAGCAGAACCTTTTTACATGTAAGATTCAATGTTGCTGTTACTAATTAGCATTAAAGAGTGTTACTAATTAGCATTCGATCTATTTGCAGAGATTATAACAACGAGTCCAGTGGAGAAACGTTTGCCGCATATTTCAAGCATCGAGTGAGTAAATTACAAACCATATATCCTAACTCTTCTTATTCATATTAACAACTTCATTTCGGATACATATATATGTCGCCCATTTAGCAGAAATTAACGACATATCAAGAGACCTCAAGATCTTAGGAGAAGGTCCAAGTATGTACTCATCTATGTATGTTTGGTGTAAAGTAAACGGATTCAAATTCTGTACAGAAAAACACGACGAAGGGTTGACAACTCAAAATAGTGGGGTGGTTGTTGAGGGGTACAACGGATCTGAAACTATGTCATACTATGGAGTTTTGACGGATATAATTGAAGTACAATATTATTCTCACAAACGAGTTGTTTTATTCAAGTGTAAGTGGTTTGATACACACTCGGGGGAACTAGGAGTGAAAGTGGACAAATATGGCTTCGTAAGTGTAAATGTAAACCGAATTTTGAAAACCCAAAGTCAAGACCCGTATATATTGGCGAGTCAAGCAAAACAAGTATTCTACGCCCCTGATATGTCAGCCCGACCCGGTTGGAAGATTGTGACAAAAATAAAACCGCGGTTTACAAACATATAGTTCAGATTAATTAATTAGGTAGATTTAATAATGTTTTTAACTTTATATTCATTTTTATTACTACTTTATTTCAATTATTCACTCATTTTTATTAATGGTGTGAATTAAGAATGTCTGAAGGTCCTAAAACAACTTGGAAGAGTATGAGGAAGACACCCAAGAAATTGGATAAAAGTTACCAAAACCTACTTGCCCAATCCGAGTCGTTAAAGCTTCGAGGATCGTCTTCTAGAGACCAACCACCGATTCCTATGGTCCCGATAGCTACTGCGCCTCATTGAACATACGAGACTGAAGACGATGATGAGCTCCACGAGTTTATAGAGAGCACATACGCTGATAATCTACCTAGCGATGAGGCTGAAGACGAGGGTCTTGAGGAGCCTATCGAGGAGCAGGAAGACGAGGAGGAGGACGGGACCACTCCCGACCCATCATCGACAGGTATTTCGTTTACAAATTAGTTAGTGTTTCAATTGATTGACATATTTAATTAAGATTCTGATAATTTTGAAGAATCTTCTGCCCGCAAAAGACGGGGGAAGAACAAGAATATTGCGCTGTCTAAGAGGCTAGCGGGGACGAGGATCCCTCTAACGTTTAGAGAGAAGGATGGGAGGCCAGGCGGTATAGACGTGGGAAGGACACGGTGGTCTAGACATGTGGGGTCGATTATCCGGGACCCCGCAGCCGTCTCACACCGTCTTCTCAAGTGGAAGGCTTTAAGTGCAGACCAATTGGATTCACTGTGGACTGCTATCAAGGTAATACTTATAACTTGATTATACATTACGTCATTAAATAATTATTTGTAACATTTGGATGTTATTTTTTTCAGGATCCGTTCGAAGCGACTAATGGCGACATTGAGTATTTTCGAAAGACCGGGTTGGGACACGCCAATCAGATATGGGATAGATGGCGGTCGGATTTGAACAAGAATTATATCCGCGTCCACAAAGGAGACGAGGCGGCGGTACTGGCTAATCCTCCACCGGACTACGATCGAGATGATTGGGAGTTTGTGTGTCGCAACCATTTCTTCACAGAAACGTTTAAGGTACGGTTTCATAATTCAAATAAAAGTTGATATTAATTAATCTAACTTCATTTGTTATTTAAAATACAGAGACACGGTTCTACAAATATGAAGAATCGGAAGAATCTGAAATTCCCGCATCGAACGGGAAGTAGACCGTTTGCACAAATTGAAGACGAGTTGGTAAGTACATTATTTGTAATAACTTAATACAAAGATTGTTATTAATTATATAAATCATTTATTTCAACAGGCAATTGAAATGGGACGGCCACCGTCTGTAATTGAAGTATTCAAGAGGACCCGTACACCAAAACCGACACAAGAAAACCCAACACCCGTCCCGGACGAACACGTGCAAGAGAAAATTGTAAGTGAATTGAATATGCCTAGTTTTTTATTATAGAAATGATATTTTATTTAAATTGTGTAGGCTGAGATGGAGGAGGTTGTTAGTAACGAACCGGGAATATCGGATTTTGAATTGACGGAGAGGGTGTTCGGACAACAAAAACACGGGGTAGTGTTCGGAATGGGATCAGGCGTCCGGCCCACACACTTTCGTGAGGATCGTCGTAGTGGAAACAGTTCACAGCGAAACAATGAGCGATTGTTAGAAGAGAATCAAATGATGAAGCTCAAGCTGGAGGAACTAGAGAAGAGGGATGAAGAAAGAAAGCGCAGAATGGATGAAATGCAAGCGGAAAAGGAAGAAATTGTGGAAAGAATGGAGAGGGAGAAGTTAGAGATGAACGTAAGAATGGAGAGAATCGAATTGTATATGAGGCAAGGACCACCTCCTCCCCCCACAAGCTAAGGTTGTTTCGATTCAAAACATTTTTTCATTAGTGGTTGAATTTAGAACAGATTGTTCGGAATATTAGTTTGGTGTCGAATTTTGTAATGTTCATGATCAATTAATGTGATCGTTTAATGTATGTTGCATTTCTTTTATCATTGATATATTGGTTTCGCTGAACAGGTTTTGGTTGCGAACAAAATAATCCGCACATTTTTAAAAATTTACAGGAAAAAACCGAAAGTAAAATTGAAATCTCTCGGGTTTTCTCTTTGTGGAAAAACCGAGAGATATTAGAAAACTCTCGGTTTCTAGCCAAAGAGAAAACCGAGAGTTATATGACAAACCCTTGGTTTTTACCCAAAAGAGGAAAAACCGAGAGTTTTCATATAACTTTCGGTTTTTCCTCTTTGTGGGAAAACCGAAAGTTTTGTAATCACTCTCGGTTTTTCCACAAAGAGAAAAACCGAAAGTTGTTTGCAAAACCCTCGGTTTTTCCACACAGAGAAAAACCGAAAGATTTTTGTAAAACCCTCGGTTTTTCTACAATGAGAAAAACCGAAAGTTATTTGCAAAACCCTCGGTTTTTTCACACAGAGAAAAACCGAAAGATATTTGTAAAACCCTCGGTTTTTCTACAATGAGAAAAACCGAAAGTTGTTTGCAAAACCCTCGGTTTTTCCACACAGAAAAACCGAAAGTTATTTGTACAACCCTCGGTTTTTTCAAAAAGAGAAAAACCGAAAGGTCTTTGCAAAACCGTCGGTTTTTCCAAAAGAGAAAAATCCGAAAGTTTTCATATAACTCTCGGTTTTTCTCTTTGTGGAAATCTCGAGAGAGTCAATACCGAGGGATGACGAGAGTTACTAAAACCTTCGGTAAGGTGTCTTTACCGAGAGTTATAGGGTCAAAACCGAGAGTTTTAACTCTCGGTTTTGACCATTTTTTCACCAGTGAAATTTATATTTAATATATCATATTATAGTGATAAGTCAAATTAATTATCAAGCAATGCTTTATACTAATTTGGTTTGAATTGTTTCAGTTTTATCACAAAATTTCTATTATTCAATAATCGTGAACATTAAAAAAAATTACATCAAAGTGGGAAACATTCATAAAAAAAAGCTACAAATTATTTAAAACATAATTTTTTAATGAAAACACTAGTTTTGTTTTCTTAAATTGTTTAACGATAAGAATCGTTTAAACATAAAGACAAAATTTCGACCTAACAAAAAACATGTTCCTCAATAGGTTATCGATCTCGTAGATTTCGAGAAAAACAATTAACTTCTTAATCGATTATACCCGACTTTTAGGAATGAATTTCAAAAAGCGTCGTAATATATAATAACTTTTATACGAATTTGACGATTATGATAAATTGATTTCTCTCCAACTACATCTTGGCAGTGTTTGGTAGAAGGTATAATCCTGTTAAGATAGGATAACTATACAAATAGTAAAATTATACATGTGTTTGGTTAGATTAGTTTTATATTTTTACAGTAAAATTAATGGTATAACTTATACCTTAAAAGGGTATAAGTTATAACACCCCACACCTGTTACAAAGTTATTAAATTCTTATTATTTTTTTTATCATATTTTTATAATATTAACCTTTATTAGTTTATTATTTAATCTTTTATTAAATTTAATTATTAAATTTTAAATATATTTTAATTTTGAGTATTTATTATTTACATGTTTTTAGAAAATAAAATTATTTTATAAATTTTATTATTTCAAAATTAAAAATTTTGATTTTTTTTTAAAAGAAATTTAATGTTTGTTTTATAATTATTAGTATAAAAATAATAATTATTATTATTATTTATCTCTTCTATTAAATACTTATTAGTTTAATAATTAAAAAAAAAGAATTATTTTTCATATTTTAATCTAAATTACAAAATAATTATTATTTATTTTAAAATAATTTTTTTATAACATCTCTCCAGCAAAAATAGAAGACTTGAATAAATTATTATTTTTATTAATTTGTTTGTGATTTTATTATTATATATTTATTAATATTAATTATTGATAATATTTATCTAATTATAAGAAATCATATATATATATATATATATATATATATATATATATATATATATATATATATATATATATATATATATATAATCATATAGAATTATTATTTATTTTTTAAATTATTTATAAGATATTTAAATATATTTTGATTAGTTAAAATAAAATTAATAATAAAAATTTATTTAAACATTAAAATAATTTATATAAATACAAAAATAAAATATTATTCCTCTTTTTACTATTTTCTTATATCATCGACTTAACACAAAATTATAAAACTTATATAATTTATATATTTTTTATCATTCCAACCAAACACTAATAGTATATATAATTTATACCTCTTAATATCCTATACAATTTATACCTCTTTACAACTTATACTTGTATAATTAGTAACACGTACCAAACGACCCCATTATATTTTACCGAGAGTTATGTGTTCCATGGCCATTCTCACCATTTAATAATAATAATAATTATAATTATAATTATAATTGATTTTACGGAGTGAAGAAGAATGTTGTCCATAACCAATCTATAGTTCAATAAATGCTTTCTTACCCTAAATTATTTAAAGACTGTCAAAGAAGTTTTATTTTAAACATTTTTTTCTTCTCCTAATTAAGAAGTTATGGTTTCTTTCTTAAATTCTCATTTGATTTGTAATGTAGTTTCTAATATAAAAAGAATGGAGGATGCAGAATGGAAACTAATAAAGGTGAATTCATTTGATTTAATTTTATGAGTTATTTCATGTTTTTCAAAGTTATTAGATCTTATAAATATTTTCTTCCGTCAATAACTTGTTTGTTTTAAACTCAAATACATCGTAATATCAATATTGGTGAGCAAACAAACTCCCTAATACATCGTCATGTTTTATTTCATTTTTCTGTCTTAATGCAAATAAAAAACAACAATAATAATAATGCCTTTCAAAGTCGAGAGTTATTTGATTTTAAATTACAAACATAAAGACTTATTTATATTTGGTGCGTTCTAATTACATGTTTTCACATATTTATAAATGGACTAAAATTCGAGAAAAACAAATATGTGTTGTTCTATGACTATTCTTTTAGTATTGGCTATGTTTTTGGCTTGATTTTTAAATTTACAGATGATATATAGTCAGTTAAAATCTTATTCAACGCTATTTTTTTAATGGTTATGTTTTGTGTGAACCTATGTTAGACTTAGGTGTGCCGAACCCACTCCGAACAACAAAATAGCATGAAAATATAATATAAACCTTAATTTTTTACTATTTTACAAATTTATTATTTATTTTTCTATTTTTTTTAATAAGAGATTAAACTCGCATTGATTTATTTGGTTTTATCCATATTTTTTATTTTATTTTATTTTATTTTGATAAGCTTACTTCAAATATTTTTATAATTAACTCAGGGCTTTAAATGAGTCAAACCGCTCGTAAACTACTCGCGAGCCATTTGGTCAAAGCTCGATTTGAGCTTGACTTTGATCGAGATCGAGTCGAGCGCGAGCCGACTCGTTTAATATTCGAACCGAACTCGAACTTATATAATGCTTACTCGATGGTTTGACGAGTTTTTTCTTCTTTCTTTCGTCTTCACAATTTCTTCTTCTTTCACCATTTCATCTTCTTCTTCACCATTTTATCTTTTACTTATCTTCTTATTCTTCTTCACCATTTCATTTTCTTTTTATTTTTCTGTCTTTACTATTTCTTTCACTCATTGATAATAGATTGATTCAATTTTTCATATTATCTTTCATCTACAATATTTTTCTCATTCATTCACAACGCTTACAAGTAAACTAAAATCTATCTATTTTCACTTCTATTATAGATAACTTTGATTTCTTTTTGTATTATGAGAATCTTATGTTTATAGAATGAATATAGAAAAACACTATTACATATATTATATATATAAGCGTGAAATTATATTAGAAGTTGGATTAATGATAGAAAAAATGCGTAGATAAGGATATAATAATTAGTATATTATATATAATATTATATAATATTGAATGAGATAAAAAAAAAGGTTAATATATTATATATAATATTGAAAGAGATAAAAATGTTTATATATGTTAGAAAATTTACAGAAGTTAATTTTTAAACCGGCCATACATTGCAAGTTTTGAATATTTATTCTAAATAATCAAAAAAAAGAGAAATTGTTAGAAAAATTAAGTAGATTAATTTTAATCGGCCAAAGAACTTAATCAATCTCAATTTTCCTGTGCAGGTACAGATCAAGCCGCATCATACCAGCTGAAGCACATGCCTCGATGATCCGGTCATAATCTGTGAAATCGGCTGAACTCCTTCAACCGGATCTACTAGCAAAAGCGTCATCATCCGGCTGACTCATTCCATTATTAAAGATCATAAAGTTCAAACGGAAAACTTTGAAAGGTGATGAATTTGAGAAGATGACGTAATATGATGATATAGAGATTTCTCGGAAATATACAAGAAGAAAATATTCGGATCAGAAGCATGCAACAAAAATAATGATGAACTGTTTATCTAAATCTACAAGCAACATCTGATTCAGGCGGCCGACCTAGTGCATGTATGCCATGTGTCCAAAATGCAAGTCGACCTAAGTACATGGTTGCCAAGTGTCCAAAATGGCAAAGCGTGCACGCCACATAAACCTTACCGGCGCGGCTTCAGATGACCAATCCAGCGGAGAGAAAAAATTATGACCGTTGTCATATTTTCTTATAAATAAAAGCTCATGGTGCCAAAGAAACGCGCGTGAAATCACCACGAAAAAGTTCATATACAAGAGAGAAGTAACAGTAACATAAAATCTTATGCTCGACCTTGAATAGTGATTGAAATCTCCAAAAGTGTTCTTGCATTGTGTGTGTATTTTAACATTGAGTAAAAAGTATTGTATTACATCATTGTGAGTGGTGTAACCAACGAGCAGTAAATAAGACTCTATCGGCATTGTGTGAGTGCTGTAATATTCCGGTTAGTGAATATCCTTCTCATTGTTTGAGAAAAAGGGGTGACGTAGGAGATTAAACTTCGAACATCAATAAAATCTTGTCTCGTGTTCTTTACATTTACTCTCTGGTTTACTTTCGCTAACCGAACTAGTTCCCTTCTCCATCTTAACCGACTCCTTCTAAATACCTTCCAAACCGAACTGTGTGTGTTGCTTCAAGCTGAAACAAACCACTTCCGCACTTGAACCCGGTTCAAGAGGTTTGTGACAGCGTATGTAGTGTTAAGAAGCGGTTCTAGTCTCTAACCGGACTATTACCAGTGTGTTGTGTTGTTAAGCGTTCTCCCTTAAAAGCCGGACCCCGGTCCTCCAAGGGCGATCCCGATCCTAACACTATTTTTTTAGAATATATGAATGCTACTAATCAGTTTTTGTAGTGTATTTTCATTGTCATCCTTAATTATAGCTAGAGTTTGTCTAATTTTGATTTCTGACCCTCCCACTTTTGGAATTTTAATGAAATAATTTTAATCGTTTCCAAAAAAAATAATTAAAAAAACGTAATTTGAAAATTAAACTAGGTTAATTAAAGAATAAATGAATCAATTATATTACTTAAAAAAAAGAATTTCAAAGGAGATCATTTTGAGAATCGACCTTTCATGTAGGGACGATAATGGGGCGGAAAATACTTTTACCATTCTTGCCTCGTTTTTTCTCGAGAATTTTGTAATATCATCCCTGTCCCGTTCAGTTTCAAAAAATCCCGCAGGACACCATTTATAAAAAAATAAAAAAAATTATACATAAAGATTATATAAACGATTTCTTTTTATCGATTTGATCGATAATTGATCAGAAATATGATGTAAATAGTATTTGTGTCCATTCCAACTCGACTCTTGAATATTATTAAAAATAAATAAATAAATTAATATATATATATATATATTCATATTTTATAAATAATTTAATTTATTTAAGTAAATAATTTTTAATATATTAAACTATTTAACAAATATATTTTTATCATAGGAAAATATAATATGTTATTAGAAAATTGTATAATCGGAGTTGCACAATAATTTTTAAAATAGAATGGAATGAATGAATGTAAAATAAATTCTTAGAATACAACAAATGAAAATGATAAGTCACACTTCACTCTTATTGCAATCCCAATATACCACTTCCTAACCCTAGTCCCTAAATTGAGTTTATAAATTTGATTTAATTTAATTTGATTTGAGGAAAGAAATAGATTTAGGAAATAATATTGTTTAATAAAACTAATTAATTATTTAGAAGGAATAACAGCTTATATCCTAATTATAAAACCAAAACATATATAATATTTTCTTTAAATATATTATAAAAAATAAGAATAATTTAAACACAACAAAAAAAAATATATATATATATATAATCATCATATTCCCATAACAAAGAAGTCAACTTAAACATAATTATCGAAACTAAAAAAAATAATTATTTTTTTATTTTTATTTGTTTAACTTTTATAAATGGTCTAGATGCAAAGATTATGATATGAGTATGGGCGCTCTACCACAAATTCATGTATCATCATGCAGAAGAGCCGGTCCAAAATTTTGGAAACAACCTGAATTTTCACAACTAAACAAAAAAAAGGTTTAGTGAGAAAATAACTCATGACTAAATAATATTATTATGTTTTCATCATAACCATTATGCTAAATCTTTTTATATTTAAAAATACTATTAATATCTTCTTTATTTTATTAGATAGGCTGGCTTACCAGAGTCGAATAGATAGGATAGAAGTTGCCAAACCAAACATAAATAATTTATTAACTATCAAGTGTATATATTTCAATTTAAAAAAAAATAATAATAACTATATTAATTCTCTCTAACTGTATATTATACTTTCTTTTTCTTCATATTTTGTTAAAGTCCAAAAATAATTTTAATTTTTGAATTTGCTGGGATTGACCCTTCCAAACCCTACTTATATTTAGGTGGTCCAACATACCAGAGTGAGTATTATTTCAAATCAATGAGCAGTAATTACAGTTTGCCTCAGATGGGTTATTTGAAAATTGTACCTACAACTCAATGATTAAATCTCCTATATTTTCATTTATCAATTTAATCCATTTATTAAATAAAATATTAAATTATCTTTTAATTAAATATTTTATTAATTATTTATTAAAGATAAAGAGTATTTAAGTAATATATACATAAAAAAAAAAAACAGTTGTTTCACATATCATATCAAATTGATTCTCTAATTCTTTTTTCTTGAAGTAAACTTAATTTCAGTACAAACATATATATATATATAAGTCCAGTAACACCCTATATAGATTAACTGCATTCAATCATTAATAACCTTTCTTTTTCTCCTCTTTACTTTTAATGGAGCAATATTTGCATTTGAGCTTATTTATATTGTTAGTAGTTATGGTTCTCAAATTTAAATATTATTCCATGAAGAGTAAAGAGGAGAAAAAAAACTGAAAGAATTGTGGTTTACAAGTGTAATGAAGCTTTCTCCATCTTCAACTATTTATACAAATTTTTTAGCTAAGCAAACAGAAGAATTGATTACGTAAATATTTATAAAATACTTTAGAAATAAAGTATTTAGATGATCTTTATGTTTGAACTATTATATGAAACTTGGAAGATGCAATCTTACAAATAATAATAATATTATACTCATTTTTAATAAACGTTATTAAGTCAACGTAAATAATTGTCGCGATTAGATACTAAAACCGCTTAGAGTGAATAAAAATAAAAATAAAAATATTCGGCTAATTTGAACGTATTTATGTATAAAATTAATATTATAATGATATATAAATATGTGCTAGAAGGTTAAACTGC
Organism: Impatiens glandulifera; assembly: GCF_907164915.1. Classification (NCBI taxonomy): domain Eukaryota; kingdom Viridiplantae; phylum Streptophyta; class Magnoliopsida; order Ericales; family Balsaminaceae; genus Impatiens; species Impatiens glandulifera. Next base: position 7,821,291 of record NC_061867.1, on the reverse strand, counting down.
GTCAAAAAAGCTTAACAAAATTGTCGGGATTAGACATGAAATAATTGTTAAATACCATCTTCCAAAATAAAAGATTAAAAAATCATGTAATTCTTATCTCATTTTCTTAATTACATCTCTTGAACATATGATAAGGTTATTATTTATAACACAATTTATATGTTCGTGTCAACCAATGATCAACTCTTATGCCATTTTCTTAAAAGAATATCTCAAACACATGAATTTTTATATACATAAAATAAAATACTTATTATTTACCGGTATAACATGATTTATATATCAATGTCAACTAATATGTTTATTTCAACTATTTAATTTAGAAGTTAGAAATATCAAATTTATTTGTAAATAAAATGATAAGATTTTAAAAGAAAATTATAATATAATTCACGAATAAAACTTCACTCTCTCTATATATATTATAACTATTTTCAAATATAATTTTATTTTATAATTTGTTATATATATATATAAATTTTAAGCTATCTATTACACTTCCTATTTAAATTTTTATATATTTCCAAATAATCAATATAAACACTTTAACTATTAAACAGTAATTATTGAATTTCATTTATAATTGTGTTTGGATATTGTACACAATAAAAAAATCGCTCAATTTTTCTTATTTATATTTCACTCAAATTTTCATCCACACATACACTACATTTACATTACCTATTTAAATTTTTATAAATTTTCAAATAACTAATATGAACACTTTAACTATTAAACCAAGTGTGATTATTGAATTTCATTTATAATTGTGTTTTGATATTCTATACGATAAAAAAACCGCTCAGTTTTTTTGTGACCGATGTCGCCGCTTATAACATTTATTCTTATTTGATAAAAATATATTATCGAAAATAAAAAAGTCTTGAATTAAATTAGACTTTATTCTCAAATATCATCACTTACATTTCGTCGAATCACAACCGAGATTGTGAATAAATGGTAGACTTGACATAAATCTCTTTTTAACTTTTTCCATTTTTTAGAATAAATCTCACGATAAAGAGTCGTCACCTAATTTTTCTAGTAAAATTAGGAAAAGATCATTTTGGTTTATGAACACCAAGAATTAAATATTTTATTTATGGGCTATGTGCTTTGTTACGTCTAGAAAAAGGCCTCGCGCTATACCTTACATGCTTGTCTTTCTCTACTACTACTTTTAGAAAATATTATTTTATACTTTACTATTTATGCATTTTTAACTATTGTTTTAATTTGCTAATACTAGTTGATTTCCATCTAGGTTTCAAAATTATTTCTCGTGTGATGTGTGATATGTGTGATGTTTGTGACAAATAATATATATATATAACCATGCAAAAAGAAAAAGATGTAAGAAAAATACAATATATATGAGCATTCATAGACAAATATTTAAACATTTCAAAACATTCATGGAAGCATACTAGAAAAAGTAAAAAAGACATCAAAATATCTAGAAAAATATGAGAAGTCAATTTTTTGGTTTGGAAATGTTTTTGTGAGAAAAATATATTGATCTCATATTTGTTAGACGGGTGTTTTGGAAGTTAGGAAAATGTTAAGCTTTAGACGAATGAGCCTTACTGTATTTTTTTTCATTTAAAATATTATTTTCAAGTATTTTATATTTTTCTTGTATTGTAGAAAATAATTAATGTTGTTAAATAAATAAAATATACTAAATAAATGAAATAATGCAAAAATAAAAACAAACAAGTTCTAGGTTCTAAGAAGTCGGCTCGCGGTTCGGACGAAGACTGACGGACTGACATCTAATTTATCGGTCGTGGTCTTCATTTTCAATCGAAAACCAAGCCATGGCTACAATATTAGTCGGATGCAAGGTTAGGAGAAAATTATTGTGTAACATAAATGTTTAATTATCCAGTGAGGTGTAACATTTGGTGGGAAATTAATTCAATGTGAAAAAAATTTCTTGAGCAATCTATATTTATTGTGGGGATGGTTTTTCGATCAGTTTTTTGGCATGACAGTTGGTGTAGTGTAAAAAGTCTAGCTACGACGTATCATAAACTTGTTTCTATTGCTATATGTAGAAATGCCACAGTTGAGGACATGTTTGATCCTTGATCTAGTGGTTTTGCTATCCGAATTAGATATATAATGAGATTAAATATTATAGAGAGTTCGTCTCATAATAGAATTTTTACTTTTGGTAAGATGCAAACAAGTGTCCCCGTCTGAATAAGACGTTATGTGTTGGCAAGATATTGATATATAGTTTTCATGTGAAAATTTGTTATAAGTTGTTCGCTAAGATGAGTTCATATAATTTTTGTTGTGAGAAACTTTAGGAGTCAAAGATTTCATTCAAGATCTTGTTATTTAGATAGAGCGTTATTTACGGTGGAATTTTTTCCGATGATATGTGCATAAAAATGTTGTATTATGGTTAGTCGATCGTATGTGTTACAAGGAGGTGAATCGGTAACTCACTTACTTTTGCATTGTGTGATGGCTAGTATCTAGAGTATTTTGTAGAGTATCATTGAGATTCATTGGGTGATGCCGGAATCTTTGGGTAGTTGTTGAGAAATTTGGATTGATACAACTAATATGACAGACTTACATAATTGGGTTACCATCCCAATTATTGTTTGGTGAACTATCTGGTTTGAAAGAAATCGTCGAACTTTCATTGATCGTAGTCGTTTGATGCGAATCATTCATAATGCTATTATAATAATGTTTTCTGAGATTAATTCCGAAAAGTCGACAAAGTCTGTCGAAAAGTAAATCGTTTTTCTCGAGAACTTACAAGTTTGATAACCTATTAAATAACGATTTTTTATTATTTTTATTTTTAATTTTTAATTTTTTATGTTTATTTTGTTTTCATATTCTGCCGTTTGCGAAAATGATTTTCATCAACTTTAATATTCATGATCTTTTCTAAAAAACAAAATCAATCAAACTTATTTTATATATTTTGTTTATTATAAATGGATTTTTTTTCAATGTTTGGTCAATTCATGATGATTTTTTTTTAATATAATTATTTATTTAATAAAAAAAAACAATAATAAGTTAAATAATTCAAATATAATTTATTATTTGTTTTAATATCCAACCTTTATTATTTTCAGAACTCTATCAATACGACGATGACTCAAAAACTAATTATTTATTTAATAAATAGTAATAGATAAATTATTAAAATCCAACCTATCATATTATTTATTTAATATCCCGAAATTAATTATTTTCGAATTTGAATCGAAAAGACGAAATTTTCAAAAATAATTTATTAGTAATACCTAATAGGCCTGTATATGAATTTAAAATAACTATAGGTTCATAATTTATTACAATATAAGAAGTATAAAATTGAGGAGTAAAAAGTAAGTGTCTATATATATATATTTGACAAATAAAATTTTATATAATGATTTACCCATCATAAAATATTTATATAATTTTTTTATCTACAAAAAAAGTATATACAAGAACTGATTATGTAAATATTTATAAAATATTTTAAACAAAATATTTAGATGATAGGTTATGTTTGATCTATGATATGAAATATGGTATTTTAATTTTAAAATACAATTACTAATAAAACTACTAATTCATAATAAATTAAAATTATGGTCAAATAAATAAGGTTTTAAAATATCTGGACCGATTGTACCGCGAAACGGATGAATAACCGTTTCCAAGTCTGATTTTAATACGGGTACCTTTCTAACCGACCCAATCACCAACAAATTTTAGGTACGAATGGTTAGTCCACTACAAACATATGGAGTCTAAGTTATAGAACGGATTGGGAGAATGAAGATTGGTTAACACAACCATGACATTAATGTAATGAGAAACCATGACATTAATGTAATGAGAAGAATCTAGTATGATTTGAATATTGTGGTGATAGCTTACCTATTTGGATTGAAACATTCAATATTTTGTTTTGTTATTGACTTATTGTAAGGATATTTGGTGTGATGTTTATTTGATTGTACAGATAATTATGGATGTTTAAATTAATTGGACGAATATTGAGTTTAATTGCCTTAATTATTATTTGATGAGTTTTTCATGTGTATAAGTGATTATATATATTTATATATATAATTTACACATCATATATATATATATATATATATATATATATATATATATATATATATATATATATATATATATATATATATATATATATATATATATATATTTAAATTGAAAAAAAAAATGAAAACTTGGTTTAATCTGTGATTCAACCGGTGTGGTTCAACAGGTTAAACAAACAAATTTGACCCTGGTTTGATGACCATAACGGTTTATTAGAACCTTGCAAAAAAAAAAAACATAGTACTTTATTAACAAAAATATCAAGTTCATTAAAGCCCTAATTGTTTTTTTTGTTAGATCGCACAGAAAAATAACTTAGTTTAATTTGACATGAATTGATCCAAGTTAATCGCAAATTTCTATTTTTCAATAACAAAGTATGAACATCAAATGAAAATGGAAGCCTATAGATCTTGTATGTGAATGTCCTTATTTTGAAAGTGCCTTGGAAATTTGATTATGTTATCTTAATTAATGTCATATTAGGAACCTTTAATGACCATTTAAAATAATAATAATAATAAATAAATAATTGTATTTGAAGGAGTGAACAAGAGTGTTGTCCATAACCAATTTATTGATCAATAAATTATTTCTTACACTAAACATTTTTCAAGAATATCAAAGAAATTTTATTTTAAACATTTAAGTTAGTATTTCTTTAATTCTCATTTGATCTGTAATGAAGTTTCTAATATAAAACAAAAGGATGATGTAGAATGGAAACTAGTTAGGTTGAGCTCATTTGATTTAATTTTATGAATTATTTCATGGTTTTCAAAGTTATTAGATCTTATTAATCTTTTCATCAAACAATGACTTGTTTGTTTTAAACTCAAATACATCATAAAATTAATATTGTTAAAAAAAAACTCCCTAATACATCATAATGATTTATTTCTTTTTCTGACTTAATGAAAAAAAACAATAATAATAATGCATTTCAAAGTACAAGAGTTATTTGATCTCAAATTACAAAAGGCCAAAATAACATATTGGGGTTCTTTATTGCAGACTAAATGTAATTTGGGACCTCTTCCACTGAACCACACAATTCGAGGTTTCTTATTTGAGGTCAATTGCAATTTGGTACATTTTCTGTCGAACCACACCATTTGAGGCTCCTTATTGGGGCAAATGACAATTTGGGACCTCTTCTTTCGAACTTAACAATTTGAGGTTCCGCATTATCAAGTTTGTACAAAATGAGGTTTGCCTTAACAGGCATGGACGTTCGTCAAAAAAAAAGTATTACATGTCATTTATAATTAAAAAATTAATAGTGACACTTAATTCTAAATGCACTAATCCCAACTCAACTTCATTCATCGCGGTGTGAAGTGGAGGAGACTCTGGTAGGGTGAGAGTAGTCGAGCATCGCGAGGTGAAGGGTATGAGAGTCAAACTATGGTGCAAGGGAGGTAGTTTAATTTGAGTTTGGATGAAGGTAGTGTTTTATTTTTCAATTTTTTGTTTTAAATGAATTGATATTTATAAAAAATATGTGACATTTAGAAGTAAATGTCACTATTAATTTTTTAATTATAAAGGTCACGTAATACATTTTTTAACGGACGATCATGTTCGTTAGTTCAAAACTCCATTTTGTACAAACATGATAATGCGGAACCCTAAATTGTGAGATTCGAAAAAAGAGGTCCTAAATTTCAATTGGCTCCCAAAAAGGAACCTCAAATTGTGAGGTTCGAATGAAGATGTTTTAAATTACAATTGACCACAATAAGGAGCCCTAAATTGCGAAGTACAAAAGAAGAAGTCCCAAATTACAATTGGATCCCAATAAGAAGTCCTAATTTGTTATTTCGGTCATAAGAACTTATTTATAGTCTTATATTTTCTTTAAATAAGGACTTGATGTTAGAATTTTTAATTTAAATCTTTATTCTTAATTCCATAATTTTAATACTGTATGTCAATAAATTGAAATAAAATTTAGTTGCGGAAACATACTTGAATTGGTAATGAGGAATGATACATTAAGTCGTTCTTTGTTGTTTTTCGGATCTTCTCTTGATCTTGGATCTCCCCGTTCATAATTTGAACATGTATTTGAATGTCTAATGTGGGTGAGGTTTAGGTCTTTGAACCCTCGATCGATAACCCTCAAGTGTTTTTTAGAGTGAACAAGTCGTCTACCTTTAGTCCGATGAGAGTAACATAATAGGTAAGCTATCTATATGAGTTGAGAATCTAGCCCTAATATATCCAATTACTATTTGGACAATCAACGAAATAGTAAATATTATTTCTGTTTTGACACAAATATGTCTTTATGTTTATTATATATATCTAATTAAGCACATAATTTATTATAGAAGCTCAAAGTCATTTTTTAAAAACAAAACTTTAAAAGCTCAAAATATTGTTATAATTTCCAAATACATTTAAACCAAACTCGTCCATCAACGTAGAGTTAAAGTGATTTTTGTTATATTAATTCGTAATTAAACTCTCAATAGTCACATATTACAATACAATCAAATGAAAAAGTACAGCACAATTACATATAACTATTTAAAATAAAAATCCTTAAATATAATTTATTCAAATCTTTACCCACATATACCATCATTATTCTACTCATTTAAATTTTTATAATTTTTCAAATAATTAATGTGAACACTTTAAAAATAAAAAACCAAGTGTGTGATTATGGCATTTCATTTATAAATAAATTGTGTATGAATCTATATTTTGAAAGTAATTTTTTAACTATCAGGTTGATCTGTATAATGATCCACGGGTTATTCATAATTATTTACAGTTACATAGGGCCTAATATGCACAATCCGATGACCTTACATTAACTATTACCCATATAACCTGACTTATATTATAAATGTAAACCAAATTTTCTATTTTTACTTTTCAATTTACTATCATATTTATATTAAATAAAATAAGAAGATTTTTGAGAGAAAGTTGATATACTTAATTGTGTCAAATCTATAATATATATATATATATATATATATATATATATATTTAAAAACATGATTTTTCATAAATAACTCCACACAAGCTTATATATTAAACAAGTAGGATATCTAATTTATCTCTCTTATTTAATATTTTTTGTTTCATCGTATATATTATATATCATAAAAATATATATTTCTCTTTTCATATTTATATTAAATAAAATATAAAGATTTTGAAAATAAAATTATACACTTCACAAATAACACTTAACTCAATATGAATATGCTAAAATTCATTTTCATGTATAAAAAAGACAGATTATCTACTATCATATGAAATACATGATATTAATAAAATGATATATAATTATTTGATATAAATATACTCAACTCCAATATCCCTCCATTAATCCCCTATTTATTTATTTATTTTATAATTTCTCAACTAACTAGCTAAATTCAAACCATATTCTTCTTATATATAATTCCAAATTTGTACATGTTAAGATTCAAAACATAGTGTTTAGTGTGGAATGTGAAACTTTTATTATTAGATAACTTACTATTAATAAATTTTATTTATGTTTTTGTGTATTAATATATATAATTTTGTAAAAATCAGAAACATTAAAACTTGGAACATTTGAATTTTTGAAATACACAATATAAGGACTTATGTATCGAGGGTTGGCTCTACCTCTAGTATAAACCTAACAAACACATGGGCTAGGGCAGACTAACCCCTCGTAAAATCCATCAATATACGCATAGGATAAAGTCAACAGATACGTCGATATGTGATATTTATTAAGCGAAAAACAACTTATAGATATGTGATATTTATTAAGTGAAAAACAACTTATAGATATTTGATAATTGTTAAACTAGATAAAAAAAAATATTAATATACGGCAGCTCAATAGTAAAGACCGCCACAGTATGTATTCTTTTTTTTTTTGGAAAACACAGTATGTATTCTTATATTTTCTTAAAATAAAGACTTGAATTGGTTGGTAACTAAGCTCAATATAAACAAAGAAAATAAAATTAAATAACAAAACATACAAATTCCTTTATTTGTTTTCTTCTCTTAATTATTTGAATGACATAAATTTAGAGAAGTCATTCATGGTTACAAGAACTTATTCATGGAGAAATAAATGTAAAGTTTAACAATCTTTGATGCAAAAACATCTGCGTCGGAAACCATGACAATCTCCTCCTGTAAAATGCTCAAGCTCACAAATGGAAGCACAATTGCTATCTCTAAAGCACATTCCTTTAAACAGATGGCTCTTCGATCTACATTCCCTTGCTTCTACCACCATCGTTCGATTCATCTTCTCTATATGAAAACAACCATTAATGACCAATTATAACATTACTAATTTTACTAATAAAATTTAATATTAATCTATAGGTGAAATGAGAAGCATAACACATAACAATACAAATGAGCTTAGACGCAACCCTTGTTCCATTGAAAGTAAAAAGGAGAAGAAGAAAATGCAAGAATTTTCGTCTAGAAATGCAATGAGGTATTCACTATCATATGCTGGTTAAATACATTTTTTTATTTAGAAAAAAATATATAAAAGAATTAATTATGTAAATATTTATAAAATACTTTATGAATAAAATATTTAGATGATAGGTTCTATTTGATCTATGATATGAAATGTGGTATTAAAATTTAAAGTGCAATTACAAATAAAAACTATTAATTTCATAATAAATTAAAATTATGATTAAATAACATAGTACTTCATAAGAATATCCAATTTTTTAAAAACCTTAATTGTTTTCTTTTGTATTTATTAGATTAATTGAAAAATAACATAACTAGCATATGATAAAATTAATATTTAAATATTAAGCATTGAATCTTAACTACTTAATAACTTAAATATTTAAATATAAAAATTGAATTAACAAATAAAATTATCTAAATTTTAAGTACTCAATATTTAAATTGGTTTGATATATAATATTTAAAACTAATATTTTAAGAAGTAAAATTAAGACTATTATACACTTATATATTAATTATATTTGTTACAAAAAAAAACTAAATATATTGAAATATATAATTAAATATATTAAATATTTAATAATAATAAATATTAATTAATATTTGTTAACTTGTAAATAAAATTATTAATTTATAATTTATTAATGTAATATATAATTATATAAGAGAGAATAAAAATTTATATTTTTCATATCTCTCCTCTATCTTTTCTATTTTATAATTAGTTTAGGTATAATTAAAATTTTATTTTCTGTATTATATTTGAAATTAATTTCGTAACATATTACAAATTTGATAAATTATGATCAAACAAAAGAAGAGAAAATTTGTTATACTCATCAGGAGAAAAAATTAATAGCCTAATACAATTTTATTTATAGTATTAATTTTATTAAATCTTGAAAGATTAATAGGTTTTTGTAGTTTTATTTTTAAATTAACATGTTTATCTTTTTTATTATTTTTTAAAATAAACTTGATATTTTAACTTATTATTTTTAATTTATTTTTACTTATATATATATATATATGAATAAATTATAAATATGTATTATCAAATAAAATTATATTAAATAAGTTTTTAATATATTAAATTAAGTGATAAGTTCAATTATTAAGCGCTGCATTATATTTAAAAGAGTGAACAAGAGTGTTACCATAATCAATCTATTGTTAAATAATTTTGTTTTCTTACCCTAAACATTTTTCAAGAATATCGAAGAAAAATTATTTTAAACATTTTTTTTCTTCTTTTAAGAAGTTAGGATTTCTTCAATTCTCCTTTGATTTGTAATGAAGTTTCTAATATAAAAAAAAATGGAGGATGCAGAATGGAAACTAATTAAGCTGAGTTCATTTCATTGAATTTTATGAATTATTTCATGATTTTCAAAGTTATTAGATTTTATTAATCTTTTCTTCAAACAATAACTTGTTTGTTTTAAACTCAAAAACATCATAAAATCAATATTCGTAAGCAAAAAAAAAATTCCCTAATATACACCATAATGATTTATTCCATTTTTCTGTCTTAATGCAAAAAAACAACAACAATAATAATAATGCCTTTCAAAGTTAAAATAGTTATTTGATCTCAAATTACAAATATAATGACTTATTTATAGTCTTATAGTTTCTTCAAATAAGGATTTGATTGATTGGTTTAAACTCAAATACATCATAAAATCAATAATTGGTAAGCTCAATCTAAAGAAAGAAAGAGAAATTAAATAACAAGTTATACAACACTTTATATATTTTATACTATTAATAATTTTCTTGAACTAAATTTAAGTTCAGTACAAACCTATATAATTACAGTACACCTCTTATATAGATTAACTGCATTCAAACATTAATGATCTTTCTTTTTCTCCTCTTTACTTTTAATGGAGTAATATTTGTGTTTGAGCTTATTTGTATGGTTAGTAGTTATATATGGTTCTCAAACGTAAATATTGTTCTATTAAAAATAAAGAGAAGAAAATGAAAATGTAAGAATTGTGGTCTACAAGTGCAATGGCCTTCTCCAATATCTTCAGCTATTTATAATTTTATATAATTTTTTTTGTAGCTAAACATAAAGAAGAATTGACTATGTAAATATTTATAAAATACTTTGGAAATAAAGTATTTAGATGATCTTTATGTTTGATCTATTATATGAAACGAGGAAGATACAATCTTACAAAATAATATTAGTATTATAGTAATTTTTAATATTAAGTGCAACGTTATTGAGTCAACACGTAAAGAATTGTCGAGATGAGATACAAAATAAATTATTTATTACTGCTTAGTGTGATTGAAATGAAAAAATCGTAATTTGAGTGTATTTATGTAAAAATTAAATATAAAATTATAATATATATATATATTACATGGGTATAATACGTCATAAACGATAAAAAATTAACATTATGAAAATTATCGTAATCAGACATGAAATAATTGTTAAAAATCGTTTATATCTTTCAAAATAAAAGATAAAAAACTAGATCTTAAAATCCTAGAAAGAGAGAAAAAAATTCTGGAGATTTTTAAGTAAGTGCGATCGGCACAAGCGACATAGCATGATCGACACGGGCGACACGATAGGCACAAGCGGCACAGCCCGATCTACACGGACGATATGATATTGTCTTGCGCTGTAAGTGAGCCATTATGTTTCGTTAATCTAGGGTTTCTTGTGCATTTGTAAGCACCACTGCAATTTGCTCTCGATTGTTGTTTATCTATGATCATCTCTTTGATTTTATGTAATTACTATGTTCTATTACTTTGTTAATTTTCTGTCATAATGGGGAAGGAAAAAAATAAAATAATAAATCTAAAAAAGTTAAGGAATTTGTGCTGGAATGAATTGATGAAATAACAGTCAAAGAAACTGAAAAAATTTATGAGGAAAGTTAGAAAAAAAAAAACACGACAATAACACAAATAAGCAATCTGCTCCAACTCCAACTACTGTTGGAAAAATTTTTGAAGAAAATAATGTAGTAAAATAGGAGGATAATGAAGGAGTTTGAAAGATACGCTATAATGAAATAGCTAATCTGTTTGGGCTCAAAAAATCAGATTAAAAAGCTCCTTATGCATGCCAAAAGAGAAGAAATTACCATTAAAAAGAAGAAAGTACATCAGATTACAATTCAACTCAACATCCATTATCTTCAAGACTGGAATCTGCAGAAAAAAGAAGAATGTAAAGAAATTGTTCAATGGTCAGTTGCTACAATGAAGGAGCTGAATGCTCCAAAATCTAAGTCATATACTATCAGAAGCAACTCAGCATGGAAAACTAATGAAGTCTGGAAGAGCAACAATGCAAAAAAGACAAAAGATTATGCCTATAAAGGGAAAATCTATTTGGGCAATACATAGAAAAAGTAGAGGTACTAAATTCTCCATTTGAATATAAATTGCCTACTAAAATAGGGGAAATTGTATTATGGACTGGGAAAATGTAGTTGTCTACATATATAAGATCCAACTGTACGAAGTTGGAAAAAAGGTCTGAAGACTTGAACCTATTGAGTAAGCCAAAGGAAACTGCATAAATATTGTTCAAGCTCTGAAATATACCTGCACATATGTATAATTTTGAAGCCCTTAGTCATTTTTGCAGGTTTATTGGGTAGACCATTATACATGAACTCAATTACTGAAGGAGGATAGCACATATCATTTACTAGAATTAGCATTGAGGTGCATCCAAGAAGCACACTGCCGAATAGTATGACATTAGTAGACATAAAAGAAAAACCTACTGTGATGAAAATCACTTATGAGTGGAGGCCATACAGATGCACTTTCTGCAATACATTCCAACAAGCAAGCTCAAATTGTGATTTGTCTAAGAAAGAAGATCAAAAAATTCATAAAGACTAGAAAGTAAAAAGATACAAGAAAATGAAACAGAGGTGCCTATTATCAAATAGCAAAATATGGTTAAAGAACAGGAAACAGAAGATAAAAGAAAATTCTATACAAGAAGGAAATAGTACGAAGAAGGAGGTGAAACCTCAACCTAATTATGTTGAAGAGATAGTTGAGAAATTTCAATCAAATCAAGTGTAAGTGATTGCTGATGAAAACAGAGAGAAATATACTCAGGCTAATCAAGAGGAAAAAGAGAATTTTGAGGTTAATACAGAAGAATCCAATGTTGTTAAGTATTCTAAAGCTAAATAAAATAAAGACAATGATCTAGAAATTCAATTTAAGAACAACAATGTGAAAAGCCCGAAAATATTAAAGAATAATTATTTCTATCAAATCAGAACGGGTTCATATAAAAAAAATAAATCAAAATGAGAATAGACAGTATTCATCAACCTATTCATTTCATCTCCCTTTCATTGCAAGAGGAAGGGAAAGGGGAAGTCAACCTGTTGAAACATTATGTTGGTATAGAAATAAAAATCCTAATTGAGATAATTATGATTTGATACAGTTTGTAATACTTTTTATAATCTTTATTTCTTGTATGTTTGATTGCTACTAATTAGGATTTTTAGGATCATTTGATTGTCATCTTTTAATCATAGTTAGGGTTTATTTAACTTTGATTCTTGACTCTCCCACTTTTGGGATTTTAATGAATTTTTTTTTAACCGTTTTTTCATTAAAAAAAAAGAAAACTAGATCAGATCTCATCCCCTTTTCTTAATAACATCTTTCATAGATGTGAATTTCTAGAAATAATATTCATAAATTTCTTATTTAATGCTTGTGTAACAAACAAAACCCTTATGTCATTTTTTAAAAAAATCTTCTAAACACATAAATGTTTACGTAAAGAAATAGAATATTGATTATTTAACCGTATAACATGACTTATATGTGAATGTCGGCTAATATATGTGTTTAGACTTTTAAATTTAGACTTTAGATATGTCAAATTTATTTGTAAATAAAATGACATAATTTGAAAAGAAAATTTTAAATACTTCTCGAACAATACTCCCCTTTATATAAATATATTGTAACTTTTAAAAGAAAGAACTTGTCAATTATACAGTGTAATGCAAAAAATCGACCAAAAAATCGACCATTCCTTAGAAGGAGCTTTCGTTATTCAATAGTCATGTTCCATAACTCACATTTCTCTCAAGTCTTAAGTGAGACGATAAATTAAAATGTTATGCTTGACTAAATTGCATTAAAAATATCGATTTAGACTAGCTTTAAATGTTTTAGAGTTGCCATCTAATTTATTTCTCGAGAAATTAGGAAAGAAAAATAGTTTGTGTGTTCAAACACATTTTATAGATTTTGTTCTTTGTTCGATGCTTTGTTACTTGTGAGAAGGTCATTGATGATATGTCTCACGTGCCCATCGACTAAGGCGGTAAATGAGTCAAGTTGCTTGTGAGCCGCTTGTCAAAGCTCGACTAAGTTCGAGTCGACTCGTTTAAAATTTAAAACAAATATTTTTTATTCACTCTCTCTTTAAAATCTATATAACACACTCAAATTTTAGATCATATTATTTCTAAAATAAAAACCATAATTTCATAATTCATCATCATTGTTAGAATATATTATTGTTATAAATATAATATATTTTGTAGATATATTCTACAATTATATCTACCCAAGTATATTATATTCTAACAATCATATAATTCATTCCTACTTAATATTCCTTCTTCAACATTTCTCTCAATTATTTACAAATATTCATTCATTTTCACGATTTCTTTCATTTTTTAACAAGCACTCATCCCTCTTCCATTGCTTCATTTTTTTATTTTTTTATTTCGAGAATCAGTAAACTCAAGTTACTCAACCATCTTTTTTGTATCGTATTATTTTTAATATGTATTTTTTTGTAACTATTTTAAGCTTAAACGCTTATTATTATTGAATGCATCTAGTCGTACATGTGTTATGATTAAAGAACATGTGAGTTAAAAAAACAAACCAATTGAATTTTAATTAGTAATATTGGTGCATTGATGTTTTGATTTTTGGACTATAATGTTTTGGAATTTTGAATAGTTAGGTTGGTTTCATATATTTTTTTTTTGAAATATTATGTTTTGAATGTTGAATAGGTATGCAAGTTTGATATTTTTATTTTGAAAATAAATTTTGTTTTGAGTTCGAGCACGAACATGAAAATTTAATTTTAGTTCAAACTTTTCGAGTTAAGCCTAACTTATAGATAAATAGTTGAGTCGAGCTCGAGCTCAAATTTATAAACTTGTTTGAGTCGAGCTAATTAATACTTATAATTGAATCGAGCTCAAGCTGGTTTGAGCTCGACTCGGTTCATTTGTAGCCCTACCATGATTTATGGCCTCTACTTTAAACTTTTGAACATTTAAAAAATATTATTTTATACCTTTTTATTTATCAAATCTTAAGGCATGCATATAAAAGTAAATCATAGCCTAAATATGTGTCTAGTTTCATTCAAATTTTATTGTTCTTTATTTTTATTTTATTATCAAGAAAATTTATTTTTAGAAAATTATGTTTAGAAATTATTTTTAATACAAATAAAGTAAAGGAAATTAAAATAAGGAATGAAACAGGTTTAAACAATATATATACATATTTTATTATATATATATATATATATATATATATATATATATATATATATATATATTTTAAAAACAAAACAAATTAAAACAGTTTATTGTAAAAAAAAAGTTGAATGAAATCAAACAAAATCCATTCATGTCATGAGGACATAGGGAGGGTTTATTAAATATATTATAATTTATATTAATTATTATTTTATTTTATATTTTTTTTTTAAATATTAAATATATTATAATATTTAATAATTTATATTAAATAGTAGAATATGAATAATAGTACTAGAAAAAAAATTAAAATTAAATATGTTAAGTACAAATAAATAATTAATTATTAGTATTAATTATCTATTAAATAAGAACTAGTTGTGTTAAATCATGTGCAGATTAAAGAAAATCGAAAAAAAAAGTTGTTCGGCCTTTTATTAAGTTGGTATTTTATCAAAGTTCGGTTTTACATGAAATCGTCATTATTACAAGATCGAAAATTTGTGGGCGTAACCGGTATTTTGTAAAATCGGCATTCTAAATATTGGTTTTCTATAAAGGCGTAATCGGCATTTTATGAAGATCGGCGTAATCAACATTCTACAAACACGTAGCCATTTTTATATCATTTCGACATTTCACAAAACCATTCGGTAGTATGGAGTTCGGCATTTTATCAAAGTGTATCCAGTTTTATCCAACATCGGTATTTTGCGAAGTCGGTATTTTGTGAAGAGGAATCGGTATTTTGCGAAATCGGTATTCTGTGGAGCGGAATCAGTATTTTGCAAAGTCGATATTATGTGAAGCGTAACCGGTTTTATCCCAAATCGGTATCTTAGCGGAGTTGGCATTTTCTAACATCGGTTTTATATCAAAGCACGCGTCCGGAACTTTACAAATCGGTATTTTGCAAAGCACACGTTCGGTATTTTTGAAAATCGGTATTTTGAAAAGCAAGCATCCTATTTTTATTTTCCGATATTATATAACATCGGTTATATAAGAAGAATTTCCAGTATTTTATTGAAATCGGTTTTTCAATAAAATTGGTATTTACTTAGAAGCGTTTTCGGTACGCTTCTTGCCTCTCACAACCTATCAGCTTCTGTACTATATAAGCACATTTCTGGTAGCTGCAGATATCAGCTTTATATGAATTCAACAGTTTGTTTCTATTTTGCTGCAAGGACTAATGAAGACATTTTTAGTAGCAGCAGAGATATGATAAAAAATCAAAAACAAGTCAAAGCCTCTGAGATTTACGCTCCTCGTAAATCATAATCCAATTAATGACAATTTTGCTTATTATCATCCCAAGTATAGACAAAATCAAAGAATAACTCATTTAAAGTATTATTCTGGACCTCAACCAATCAAGATCAAGACTGATGTCTTATGAAGCAAAATATGTTCGTTGAACAGCAAAAATATATCCGTTGATATTCTGCCTACTTAAGAAGACCGAGGCTAATATGGTTCAGCACCTTATCTTCTTTGAACAACCGGCTTCTGAACAATCCTCTTGCGAACCATTAAGTTATCAACTCTTTCAAGCTCTCAAAAAGTTTCATAAGCCTTCAAGTGTGTTAGAAATCTAAAAATTATTACAATCCTACTTATTATGTGTGAATTTGTTAGCATTGTAAGTTGACAGAATCTATTTCTGTTCAATGGAGTGTGTGTGCTAGGAGTTTGAAAACAGTCATTAATTAAGTCGTGGTTTTTCGACTGGGTTGTGTACAAGTGTTGTACTCAATCAAATTTTCTAGTGAATATTCTTCTCAAGGTTTAGAAGAAGGGTGACGTAGGAGCTTCATCTCCGAACATCCATAAACATCATGTGTGTCGTGTGTTCTTTTCTATTACATTACTCTAATCTCGTTGTGTTACTTCAAGTCGAAACAAACATTTCCACACTTGAACTTGGTTCAAGAGTTTGTGACTACCTGTGAAGATTAGAAACCATATATTAACTTCTAACATAGTTAATATCGAACAAAGTGTGTGTAAACATTCAACTTTGTGAGAACCTCATCTTTATCATCGATCCCGATCCTAACAAGTGGTATCAGAAAAACTTGTTTCTATTCTCAAGCACTCGAATATCATCATGAATTCCTTCACCAAGCCTCCTATATTTAAAAGTGAAGATTTCATTGACTGGAAGCTACGTATGAACGTGTATCTGGCTTCGCTATATTATGACATGTGGTATGTTGTTACTAACGGCCCGATCGAGATTAAGAAGGAAAGATGCGACTAGAAAAATGATGATAGAAGGAAGAACAACCTTGATAACTTGCCCATAAATGCTATATACGGCACTCTAGATAAGAAAACCTTTGTAAAAATCCGAACATGTACCACTACCAAAGAAGTATGAGAGATGATCATTCAACTAAATGAAGGCAATGAACAAACCAAAGAGAACAAAATCATGATGGCCACTCAAAAGTTCAATAACATCAAGATGCGTCCTGGAGAAACGATGAACGAATTTGACGAACGTTTCACCAGCATTGTAAATTAGCTTGCCATATTGGGAAAGGACTATGGGAAAATGAGATCATAGTCAAAGCATTGAGAGAACTTCCAACTGATTGGAAGGTCAAGACAACCCCGATGAAGGAGTACAAAAATCTCAACAAGATGTCGCTTCATGATCTGTTCAACGACTTGAAAGCCTATGAGTTTGAGATGAATACAAGAAATGAAGATGAACTATCTTCCTCGAACGTAACCAGGGCATTAATACATAATAAATTTATCATGTATGAGTCAAACTGTTAGTACCACTGTCTTGGAGACTGTTTTAACTTGTGAACCCTTTTAGTTGTTTTATGTAAATTTGCTCCTCCAAATCACCATACAACAAATCAGTTTTAACATTCATTTGCTCTAAATGCAAATTACAACTGGATACTAACACAAGCACTACCCTGATTGAAATATGTCTAACCACCGGAAAAAAGATTTCATCATAATTTATCCCATTCTACTGTGAAAATCCTTTTGCAACAAGTCGAGTCTTAAACTTTTCCTCTTCTTTTTCTAATACTATTAGTTTCTTTTTATAGACTCATTTGTACCAAATCGTCTTTTTACCCTCAGGAAGCTCAACTAGCTCCCATGTTTGGTTCTTATGAAATGACTCCATCTTCTCAACCATCACACCCAATCATTTATCTTTCACCTGACTCGTAATAGCTCCTAAAAACTTACTTGATCATCAACAATGATAAATAGTACGAATGAGCCCTTGTCTTCATAACCAAATCTATTAGGAGGCTTCACAGTAGTGGGTCTTTGTCTATCTCTAACTAGACTGTAGTCTTGTAAACCATTTGTATCACGACATTCAAAAGCTTAATTTGAATTTTCACCCTTATCAAATATTACTGAAGTTTGTTCTAAATCCATCTCAATCCTATCATATGCGACCAAGGGTTCTTCAGAATCCATCTGTAATGTATCTCTGACTAGACTGTACTCTTGTAAACTATTTGTATCACGACATTCAGAAGCTTAATTCGAACTTTACCCCTATCAGATATCACTGAAGGTTGTTCTAAATCCATCTCAACCCTATCAGATGCGACCAAAGGTTCTTCTAAATCCATCTATAATGTATATGAAATAGTGCAATTTTTTACAATGTTGTCTTAATTTGTTGCAACATAGATTGCTCATTAAATATTACATCTAAGTTGATCATAGTTTTCTCTGTAATTGGATCCCAAAACTTATATCCCTTAACACCTTTGTGTAACCTAGAAAGATGCATTGCTTGGAATTTGGATCAAGTATTGATCTTTCATCACCCGATACAAGCACATAAGCTGGACAACCAAGAATATTTAAATTATTAAAGTCAATTGCATTACATGTTCACACTTCTTCAACAAATTTACATCATAAAGATGTTCGTGGTGATCTATTGATAAGATAACCGCCATATTCATAGCTTCTTCCCAGAAACCTTTAGTAAGTCTCGCATTCAATATCATGCACATTGCCTTCTCATCAATGAATTTGGTCATTCTTTCCACCACATCATTTTGTTTTGGTGGAATTTGGTCATTCTTTCCACCACATCATTTTGTTTTAGTGTGTTATGTAGTGTAAAATGAATTTGAATACCATGCTCCTCACATTTCTTGAACTGCGTATTTATGTACTATATATATTATCAGACCTTAGATATTTGTTTTTTTATGTTTGTTTAGTTCTCTACCTCCGTTTTCTATAACTTAAATTTGGAAAACACTTCGGATCTCTATTTCAATAAATAAATCCATACATTTCTAAAATAATCATCAATAAAGATCACGTAGTACAAAGCTCCATCCAATGACGATTCTCTTGTAGAACTCCATACGTCGGAATACATATAATCAAAAAATCCTTATGTATTGTGCTTACCAGTTGCAAAGCTAAGTTTAGTCTGTTTTCCAATAATATAGAATTTGTACAACTCTAACTTACAGGTTTTAACACATTTCAACAAATCTTTTTTATGTAGTTAAATCATTCCACGCTCGCTCATATTCCCAAGACGCATATGTCATAATTTTTTGCTATCATTATTTGACTCAACATAATGAACACCACCTACAATTATACTCCCAACAATGTGTAGATATTCTCTTTGGTTCTCTTTCCTTTTATAACAATCAATGCACCTTTACGAATCCTAATGGTTTCTCGATCCTCATCTGTTTTATAAGAATACACATTTTTATGTAAAGTACCTAACGAGATCAGATTATTCTTCACTTCAGGTATATTCCTAACATTACAATGAGTTCTAACAGTACCTTCATACATCTTAATTTTGACATCACTCATGCCAATAATACTACAATATCTATTGTCACCAGAGTGAACACACCCAAAATTATCTGACTTGTATGAACTGAACCACTCTTTATTAGGCGTTATGTGATGAGAATATCATAAATCAAGGATTCATGCATTCTTGAATTGACTGTTTGTAATTGAAAGTACATCACCAACATTCTCTCTAAGTCAACTTTCTGAACAACATCATTAATCGATTTTGGATTATTTTTCTTTATATGTCCAGACTCTCTATAATTGTAGAAAAGAAACGTCTTTTTGCTCCTTAAATTGGATCTGGATTTTTCTATTTCAAAATGCTCTTTTTCTTGCCTTCTTTCACGACTTTGATTTCCCGTAACATATAAACGACTTTGATTCTACTTCCGTTGGTTTTGAGTCAATAATGCTGTAGTAATTTCTTTAACTTTGATAGCTTATTTCTCATATGTTAGAGTAGTCACCAAGTGTTCATTGGAAGACGGTAAAGAGCACAAAAAAGTAATTTCTTTATCTTCATCATCAATATTCACATCAAGCTGCGCTAGATTCGTGATTATTTGATTGAAGATATTCACATGTTGAGCCAAATTTGAACCCTCGTGCATCTTCAACTTATATAACATCTATAGCAAATATAACTTGGTCGTCAACAATTTGGACATAAACTGACCTTCTAACTTTTTCCATATCTCAACTGGAGATTGCAGATTCATCACATGATACATTGTTTAATCTTCCAAATAAAGTCGTATGGTCCTTGATGCCTGTTGTTGTAAGTCTTCCCAATCTTCGTCCTCCATTCCTGTTGGTTTTTCAGCACGTAAGACTTTCAATATTCCTTGTTGCGCTAACAGATCTTTAACTCTCGTTTGCCATAGACTGAAATTACCCGTTCCATTGAACTTTCCAACTTCAAATCTGGTATTATAAGACATCTCAATAAATTCCAATACAAATCAAACAAATTCAAAACTAAAGTTAAATAAAGCCTCAAGAATTTGTTTAAATCTGGAATCAAATAAGCCTTTTACTTATTTTAACAAGCAAACAGGACATAAAGCAAGAAGCTCTAAACTTTTTTGATTTGTTTCTCTCTTGTGATTGTGATGTAAGTTGTTGTAACTATCTTCTCTCACTTTTTTTAATATATCTTCATATCTCTATTTTTCTACCGATTAAAAAATTAGATCTGAAATTTTTCCTCTTTCCTTCAAATTTTTCTTATCTATTTCTAGTCAAAGAGGGAAACACCAAAAACTATATTTTCATCTTTTCACCGACTAATAAAGAAGAGGCATACTTCTTGTTACCGCTTCTGAAATCCGTCTTCGTTTGGAAGCTTTGACAGCAAGCTTCACTATTTCTTCTCCATCACCATTACCGATATGTTTTGAAAATTAGAACATGAATACAGAACACAACTTCTTTCTCTCTAATTAGTTTAGGTTAGAACTCAACGATGCTCTCATACCAATTGTTTATTCGAGTAACCACGTAAACTAATAACAATAGAGAAAGTAAGAGAAAGAAACAACAAGATATAACGAGGTTAGGCCAAACTGTCTACGTTTTCGGGAGTGTCGTCAAATATATTATTTCACTTTTAGGGTTAAACCTTGCATTATATTGTATTTATAGAGTAGTAATTAGATCACACAGACTATACTACTCTAGGTCTAGTCCATTAACTCTAAACTTAATTAACATGTATATATACAAGCCACATGCACAACAATGTCAAACCTTCAAATAAAATAATATGTGTATAATTTAAGGAGGTAATGATTATTTTTAATAAAAAAACTTAAAAGTATTAATATGTATAAATAAAATAAAAATAATAATAATTTAAAATAAAAAATATTTTATTATTTTAATTAATGAATTTAGTGATAAAACAGTTAACCACGTTTGTTTTTATTTTAGTTATTAAAATAACAAATTCGTAAAGAGTAAAATATGAGTGTCTACCTGTTTAAAATTAATGTAAAATTGCTTAGTGCATAAGTATCCCTAACAAAAACATATGAAGTGTCCACCATGTAAACCCTCTTGTTGACCTGACAGCACAAAATATATATAATCATTTGAAATATAAATATTTCGTATAATTTTCTTAAACTTTTATCCATATATACCATCATTAATTATTCATTTAAATTAAATCAATTTAAATTATTAAATTTCATTTATAATTGTTCATGAATATATATTTTGCATATAATTTAAATTATTAAATTCCATTTATAATTGTGTATGAATATATATTTTACAAATAAACCCGGGATGATTCGTAAAATAATAATGGGTTATTCATACTAATTTACACTACCAATCTCGTACAATCAGATAATTGTAATTATTACCAATATAACATTACTTTATGCTTGTGTAAATCAAAAAAAAATTATTTTGATTTTTCAATTTAGACCTACCATATTTAAATTATATAATATACAAGATTTTGAAGAAAAAGTTATTTACTCTATGGTAAATCTTACCTAACATATGAAGTCTAAGTTAATTTATCTCTCCTTTTTTTTAAAAAAAAATATATGTTAAAATTTAATTTTAAATATAAAAAAAATATTTATCTCAAATTATATTAATAAAATAATATATAATGATTTGAAATAAATTACTCAACTAATTAACCTATCCCAACATTAATTACTTATTTATTTATTTTATAATTTCTCAAATAACTGCTTCAAATTCACACAAGTTGAAATTAACCCACATGGAAATCTAGTCGTGAGTGTTAATGTAAAACTTTAATTAGTAGATCAGCAGTAGTTATTAAATTTTATTTATACTTTTATATATAAATATATTTTTTGTTTTAAAATCTGAAACATTAAAAGTTGGAACATTTTAAATTTTGAAATACCCCGCTAGGACACAATAACTTCCATATTAAAGCCTATCAATCTGCCAATATTCCCAAGTCAACCCAATCACCTCAGATCTGAGCCCCAACCCAATATGTCAAAGATAATTTTCTTTTCTAATTTGGTTATTTAGAAGAATTCAATAGTTTACAAATAATAATATATATATATATATATATATATATATATATATATATATATATATATATATATATATATATATATATATATATATATATATTTACAAGTGAAAACAACTTATTAATATATATGATATTTGTTAAACTAAATAAAAATAAAAAAATAAATCTAATTTACATTGTATGTAATGGTATAAACTAGCTCTAAACATATCAACTATTCAAAACTTATTTAAAATATGTACTATTTAAAATTGGTATATTTAGTCTCTTAACATATTAGAGTTATTTTCGGTGTTATTGTTTTAACTAAATATAATGTATCCCCTCACTCGTCTACATCTTTTTAATCATTTAAATTCCTTTTATCATTTATTTATAATATATTTTTATTATATTTATAATATAATCAAAATTTTATTATCTATAAATATGTCCTAGAAATAAAGTTGATATTTCATTATAATTTACACAAAAATTAATAAAATTGGCACATTAATTATTATATTTAAATTTATTTTATTATAATATTTTATTAGTTAATTTTAAAAAATATTTTTAATTATATAAAATATTTAAATTTTTAATTATATATAAAAATTATAGTTATTAATATATTTAACTTTTTAATTTATAAATATATAAACCTAATTTATATAATATATTATGTTAAAATTTTAAATATATTATATAAGTTAGTTATATATATTAATAAGTGTTATATATATATATATATATATATATATTAATATTAATATTAATATCTATAATTTTATATATATAATTATATATATATAATTATAATTTTAAATGATTTATATAACTGAAAAAGTAACTAATAGAAGAATAATTAATTAATAGTTAATTAATAAACTAAATTTAATAATTAATGTGTCAATTTTTAAAAAAAAAAATTAAGATCATTTAAATAAAAATTTTGTATGTATAATAAATTTTTGATTATATTATCAATAAAATATAAATATATTTTTTTAATAAATTTTAATAAATATTCAATTGAATTAGAAAAAATATTAGAATATAGAGGGAAAAAAAAGAAGTAGAGGGAAGAGATACATAATATTTATTTTAAATTAAATAGAAAATAATAAGACTGTTAACAATTTTAATAGTAGATACGTCACTTTTAATAGTTAATACATTTAAATTAGCTAATTATACAAATTATTTATACGTTGAAATGAGATTTATTCCTAAAAAATATTAATATAATAGGACAACCCAATAGGCCACACTATATCTATTCTTATATTTTCTTGAAATAAAGACTTGATCGATTCATTTAAACTCATATACATCATAATAAAGATTGTTAACTAATCTCAATCTAAACTAAGAAAAGAAAATTAAATAACAACATACAATCCTTTATTTGTTTTCTTCTCTTAATTATTTGAATGAAATAAATGTAAAGAAGTCATTCATGGTTAAAAGACGAGAACTTGTCCAATAACTTATTCATGAAGAAGTTTTTGTATTATTTTTTAATTTAGTTACATGCAATTTGATGTAGATTTTATTTAGGCCCAAGTGATAAGTTTTTTCATCAATGATTTTTTGGGTTTAAGAACCAAACAAGAGAGGAGTTTGCATCATTTCATCGACTCCAAACTTTGACAACTTGTTTGTTATTTCATTGATTATGTTCTGCACGATGAATATTTAATTTTTAAATCTTCTAAGTCAGTTGAATAAAAAATCATAATTACATAATTGAATTGTTTTTATATTATATCTTCAATATATTAAATTAATTTAATTTATTAACACAAAATACATATAACTATTTAAAATAAAAATCTCACATATAATTCAATCAAAATTTCACTCACTTATACTACAATTACACTACTCATTAATTTTTTAAATAACTAATGTGATGACTTTAACCATCAAACCAAATGTGATAATTGAATTTCATTTTTAAATGTGATAATTGAATTTCATTTTTAAATGTGATAATTGAATTTCATTTTTAACTGTCTATAAATATAGATTTTGCTATTAAAATTTTAACCCACATGATTTATATGATATGACTTATATGATAGTATAAAGAATTATTATATTTTGACTTTTCAATTTTATAAGAGAAAAAGTATATATTTTATTGTATCAAAACTATACATATATACCAACAGAGTTTTTATTCGACATGTAGGATAGCTAGTTTATCTCTCCTATTTAATGTTTTTTAAATATTTTCTTTCATATCATATATATTATATTTTTTTCATTATTCTATTTCATCATATCAATATTAAACAAAATACAAAGATTTTGAAAAGAAGGATGATACACTTCAAGAGTAACACTTAACTCAATTTGAATATGCTAAAATTCATTTTCAAATATAAGAAAAGACTGTTTATCTCATATCGTATCAAAATTCATATTAATAAAAGGAGATATAATGATTTGAAATAAACTACTTAATCTCATATTTATTTATTTTATAATTTTTCATCAAACTCCCTGAAATTCGCACAAGTTAAAATTTGAACCATATTTATCACATATATAATTCCTTCAAATTTGTAGAGATACGATTCAAAACGTAATCTTGTGTGTGAGATGTGAAACTTTAATCATTAGATCACTTACGATTATTAAATTTTATTTATAATTTTGTGTACGAATATTTTTTTTTAAGTTGGAACATTTGGAATTTTGAAATACTCAATATAAGGACTATGTATGGAGGGTTGACTACAGAATAAGTCTAGAAAACACATGAACTAGGGCGTACCAAACCCTCGTAGGACTCATCAATTTACCCATAGGCCAAAGTCAACCCAATATGTTAAAGATACTTTTTTTTCTTCAAATTTTATCAACTTGAAGAGTTCAATCATTTACAAATAAAAAAAAAAGTAATTTTTTTTCTGTTTAATATACATAGGGAAACTCAATAGTAGAGGCAGTCACTGTATGTATTCTTATATTTTCTTAATATAATGACTTCAATCAATTGATAACTAAGCTCAATCTAAAATAACATAAGAAAATAAATAAAAAAAACATACCATTCTTTATTTATTTCTTCTCTTAATTATTTGAATGACATAGATGTAGAGAAGCCATTAATGGTAAAAAGACAAGAACTTGTCCAAGAACATTTTCATGGAAAAATAAATGTAAAGATTAACAGTCTCTTATGCAAAAACATCTGCGTAGGAAACCTTCACACTCTCCTCCTGAAAATTTCTCAAGCTCACAAATAGAAACACAATTGCTGTCTCTAAAGCACATTCCTTTAAATTGTTCGCTCTTCGATCTACATATCGCCGCTTCCACCACCATCGTTCGATTCATCTTCTCTATATGAAATCAACAATTAATGAGCAATTATAGTATTACTAATTTTACTAATAAAATTTAATATTAACCTATAGGTGACATGAGAAGCATAACACATAACAATACAAATGAGGTTAGACGCATCCACTGTTCCATTGAAAGTAAATATGAGAAGAAGAAGTGCAATGAGTCTTATACATCATCTGCTATTTATATACATTTTTATGTAAAAAAGTATATAAAAGAACTGATTATGTAAATATTTATAAAATACTTTAGGAATAAAATATTTAGATGATAGGTTCTATTTGAAATAGTATTTCAATTTAAATTACAATTACTAATAAAAATTATTAATTTCATAATAAATTAAAATTATGGTCAAATAACATAGTACTTAATCAAAATAGCCAGCTTTATTAAAGCCATAATTGTTTTTTTATTTATAATATTACATTGAAAAATAACTTAAATAGTGTTTGATAAAACTGAAAAGAGATGAATATTAAATACTTAATAAATTAAATATTTAAATATAAAAATTGAATTAACAAGTAAACATTTTAAACTTTAAATACTTAATATTTGAATTTGTTTGATAATATCTAAAACTAATATATAAAGATATATATTAATACTAGTATACCCTTATATTTTAATTATATTACATATTATACTAATATATTAAATTATATAATTTAATATATTAAATATTAAATACAGAAATAATATTTTTTTTTATCTAGTAAACAAAATTATGAATTTAAAATTTGTTAATGAAATATATAATATATAAGAAAGATAATAAGAATATATATTTCTCATATCTCTCCTCCCTTTTTCTATTTTATAATAAGGTTAGATATGATCACAAGTTGATAAATTATGATGAAAGCAAAGAAGAAAATAAAGTTTGATATACTTATAAGGAGAAAAAATGTAAACCTAATAAACCTAATAAAACATTGTATATATATCATTAATTTTATTAAATTTAGAAGGATAAAATAGTCTTTTAAGGGTTTTTAGAGTATTGTTTAATTTTTTATTTTTAAAATAAACTTATATTTTAAATTATTATTTTTAAATTATTTTCACTTAAATATGCAGAATTAAGTGAGGTGATTATAAATATATGTTATCAAGTACACTTATATTAAATAAGCCTTTAATATAAATCAAATCAAGTGATAATTACTGCCTTTTAGTTTAAATTATTTCAAGTTAATCACAAAAATTCTATAGTTCAATAACAAATCATGAACATTAAAATTAATATTACATCAAAAGTGTGAAACAATCATAAAAAAGGCTACAAATTATTTAAAACATAATAAAAAAAAATAAAAGCACTAGTTTTTATTAAAATGGTTCATATATATTAAAAATGATAAAAAAAAAACGTTAAACATGACGACAAAGAATTGACATAACAAAAAACATGTTCCTTAGTAAGTTATCGACTGCGTAGGTTCTCGAGAAAACAATTAACTTCTCGATCGATTATACCGGCCTTTAGGAACGAATCTCATAAAATGTTATAATAATAGTATTATAAATGATACGTATCAAAGGAATACGAAAATTAAAAGTTTAACATTTTTTCTCAAAATAGATAGTGTATCAATAGTTATGTGCCCCCAAGATTACAAAAATATAGATCTTGGATGTAAATGTCCTTGGATTTGTCCATCCTCAACTTCTTTTCAGCCTTTTATGACCATTAAAAAAATTAAAATTGTGTTTGAAGGTGTGAACAAGAGTATTGTCCATAACCAATCTAGTTTTCTTACACTAAACATTTTCAAGGTTATCAAAGAAATTTTATTTTAAACATTTTTTTCTTGGTTTAAAAAGTTAAAATTTCTTCAATTTTCATTTCATTTGTAATGAAGTTTCTAATATGAAAAAAGATGGAGGATGCATAATGGAAACTAATTAAGGTGAATTCATATGATTTAATTTTATGAATTATTTAATGCTTTTCAAAGTTATTAGATCTTATTAATCTTTTCTTCAAACAACGACTTGTTTGTTTTAAACTAAAATACATCATAAAATCAATATTGGTAAGCAAAAAAAATTCCCTAATGATGATTTATTTCATTTTTCTGTCTTAATGGAAAAAAAACAACAATAATAATTATTCCTTTCAAATTCAAGTAAGTTATTTGATCTCAAATTACAAATATAAGGTCTTATTTATAGTATTATATTTACTTCAAATAAGGACCTGATAGATTGGTTTAAACTCAAATACATCGTAAAATCAAATACATCATACAACCATTTATTTATTTTCTCTTTTTAATTATTTCAATGAGATAAATGGGGAGAAGAATACATGGTTAAAAGACGAGAACTTGTCCATTAAGTGGTTTAACAATGTTTGGTGCAAAAGCTAGCATCGACGACCAAAACCTCTATAAATCCATATGTTTGACAAATGGCCGCACAAAATACATATAACTATTTAAAATAAAAATCTCACATATCTATCAAATTCATATTAATAAAAGGAGCTATATTGATTTGAAATAAACTACTTAACTCACATATCCTATCATTAATACAATATTTATTTCATAATTTCTCATCTAACTCCTTGAAATTCGCAAAAGTTGAAATTCGAACCATATTTTTCGCATATATAATTCCTTCAAATTTGTAGAGATAAGATTCAAAACGTAATCTTAAGGGTGGAATGTGAAACTTTAATTAGACCAATTGCGATCATTAAATTTTATTTATAATTTTGTATATGATGTATATTTTGTTTTTTAAAAATCTGAAGCAATAAAACTTTCTAACATTTGGAATTTTGAAATACTCAATATAATGTATGCAGGGTTGACTCTAGAATAAGTTTAGAAAACACATGAACTAGGGCAGACCATGCCCTCATAGGACTCATCAATTTACCCATAGGCCAAATTAATTCAACCCAATGCGTTAAAGATAAATTTTTTCTTCAGATTTTATCAATTTTAAGAGTTCAATCATTTAAAAATAAAAAATAAAAGTAATGTAAATCTATTGAGTGAAAACAGCTTATAGATATATGATATTTGTTAAACTAGATAATTCTTTTTTAATAAACATAGGGCAACCCAATAGTACTAGAGGCAGTCACCGTATGTATTCTTATACTTTCTTAAAATAAAGACTTCAATCGATTGATAATTCAGCTCAATCTAAACTAACATAAGAAAATTAAATAACAAAACATACCAATATTATTCTTTATTTATTTTCTTCTCTTAATTATTTGAATGACATAGATGTAGAGAAGCCATTAATGGTTAAAAGACAAGAACTTGTCCAAGAACAATTTCATGGAGAAATAAATGTAAAGTTTAACAATCTTTTATGCAAAAACATCTGCGTCGGAAACCATCGCAGTCTCCTCCTGCAAATTTCTCAAGCTCACAAACGGAAGCACAATTGTTGTCACTAAAGCACAATCCTTTATATTGTTCGCTCTTTGATCTACACATCGCCGCTTCCACCACCATCGTTCGATTCATCTTCTCTATATGAAATCAACAATTAATGACCAATTATAACAACTAATTTTATTAATAAAATTTAATATTAACCTATAGGTGACATGAGAAGCATAACACATAGAAATACAAATGAGCTTAAACGCATCCACTGTTCCATTGAAAGAAAATATGAGAAGAAGAAAGATGCGAGAATTGTCGTCTTGAAGTGCAATGAGACTTATACATCCTCTGCTATTTATATACATTTTTATGTAAAAGAAAAAGTATATAAAAGAATTGATTATGTAAATATTTATAAAATATTTTAGGAATAAAATATATGAATGATAGGTTCTATTTGAAATAGTATTTCAATTTAAAGTACTATTAATAATAATTATTAATTTCATAATAAATTAAATTTATGGTCAAATAGCATAGTACTTAATACAAATATCTAGTTTTATTAGAGCACTAATTTTTTTTATTTATAAGATTGCATTGAAAAATAACTTAGATAGTGTTTGATAAAACTGAAAATTAATAGAGGAATATTATGCCAATTGTAATTACTTAAATATTTAAATATAAAAATTAAATTAATTAAGTATTTAAACTTTTTTTTTTGAAAGAAGACAAAGCGTCAATTAAATAAAAAGTCACAAATGGGCAAATGAGTTACATGAATTTAAAGAAAATCGGAGTAAAAATAAACTGAATGAAGGACAAAAATGAAAAAAAAGAGATAACAAATGACAAATTAATGAGAATAGAGAATCAAAGTACAATGAAATCAATGGTGAGTGTAACTTTCTCGTAAGCGATGTTCCAATTTTAACAGATTAATCAATTCTTCTTGCCTATGGGAATACGCCTCCACGTTCAGATGAGGGAGTTGTCGTCGGTTATAATATTGTTCCATATTGTATCTGCATTGTTGCGGACTCCTAAGAAGGCTCTAGAGTTCCTCTCCATCCAAATGTGATAAATAATGTTGGCGAATAAACACTTAAAGGTATTGGAACTTAAGTCGTTGCCCTTGGACTTGGTGATGGCGAGGTCCTTGATGTCGGTCCATTCGTTTGAGAAGTTGAGGTGACACATTGATGCGGAGAATTTGCGCCAAAACAAGGAGGCGAAAGGGCAGTTCTCAATGAGGTGTTTAATGGACTCATCATTTCACAAGCAAAGGAAGCAATTAGGGTCCGAGATGCTCATGTACTTCTTGATCCGATCACGGATATTGAGTCTCTCGCGGAATGCGAGTCATAAAATAATTTGGTGTCTGGGATCACTTTGATTGATCACACTTTAAACTTGAAGTACTCAATCTTTGAATTTGTTTAATAATATCTAAAACTAATATATATAAAGATTTACATTAAGACTTGTATATCCTTATATATTAATTATATTACATATTATACTTAATATATTAAATTATATGATTTGATATATTAAATATTAAATATTAAATAATTAAAATAACTACTAATACTTTTTTATCCCGTAAACAAAATTATGAATTTAAAATTTGTTAACCTAATATATAATATATTAGAGAGATAATAAGAATATATATATTTCTCTTATCTCTCCTTCATTTTCTATAAACTATTTTATAATTAGCTTAGATATGATCGCATCTTTATTTTTTTAGATGTTTGAAATTAATTTTTTGTAACATAAAAAAAAGTTGATAAATTATGATGAAATAAAAGAAGAAAATGAAATTTGATATATTTATAAGGAGAAAAAAATGAACACCTAATAAAACATTTTATATATCATTAATTTTATTAAATTTAGAGGGATAAAATAGTCTTTTTGTAGTTTTTTTAAATAGTGTTAGTTCTTTTTCTTTTTAAAATAAACTTATATTTAAATAGTTATTTTTAACATATTTACACTTAAATATATCGAATTAAGTAATTATAAATATGTGTTATTAAATATACTTATATTACATAATCTTTAATATATCAAATCAAGTGATAATTACTACTTTTTGATTTTAATTGTTTCAAGTTAATCACTAAATTTCTACAGTACAATAACAAATCATGAACATTAAAAAATATTACATCAAAAGTGTGAAACAATCATAAAAAAATTCTATAAATTATTTAAAATATAAAAAAATGAAAGTAGTATTTTTTTTAAAAATGGTTCACATGATAAAAAATCGTTAAACAATTTTTTTTCAACCAAATAGTCTATTAGAAAATAGTTACCTGCTCTAAAATTACAAAAATATAGATTTTGAATGTAAATGTCCTTGGATTTGTCCATCCTCAACTTCTTTTCAGCCTTTTATGACCATTAAAAAAAATTAAAATTGTGTTTGAAGGAGTGAACAATAGTATTATTCATAACCAATCTATTCAAATAAATGTTTTCTTACACTAAACATTTTCAAGGTTATCAAAGAAATTTTATTTTAAACATTTTTTCTTGGTTTAAGAAGTTAAATTTCTTCAATTTTCATTTCATTTGTAATGAAGTTTCTAATATAAAAAAGATGGAGGATGCATAATGGAAACTAATTAAGGTGGTCGGTTCATTTGATTTAATTTTATGAACTATTTCATGCTTTTCAAATTTATTAGATCTTATTAATCTTTTCTTCAAACAATGACTTGTTTGTTTTAAACTAAAATACATCATAAAATCAATATTGGTAAGCAAAAATAATTCCCTAATACATCATGATGATTTATTTCATTTTTCTGTCTTAATGGAAAAAAATAACAACAATAATAATAATGCCTTTCAAAGTCAAGAGAGTTATTTGATCTCAAATTACAAATATAAGGTCTTATTTATAGTCTTATATTTACTTCAAATAAGGACCTGATATCATAAAATCAAGAATTGGTAAGCTCAATCTAAAGAAAGAAAAGGAAATTAAATAACCAGCCATACAACCATTTATTTATTTTCTCCTCTTAATTATTTCAAGGAGATAAATAGGGAGAATGATACATGGTCAAATGACAATAACTTGTCCATTACACGGTTTAACAATGTTTTGTGCAAAAGTATAGGCGACCAAAACCTCTTATGTGGCCACCGTGAAAACCTTCGGTTTGATAAATGGCAGCACAATTTCCTAGTCCCAGC
Organism: Impatiens glandulifera; assembly: GCF_907164915.1. Lineage (NCBI taxonomy): Eukaryota > Viridiplantae > Streptophyta > Magnoliopsida > Ericales > Balsaminaceae > Impatiens > Impatiens glandulifera. The sequence goes on along the minus strand of NC_061867.1, from coordinate 7,788,370 downwards.
TTCCATTTTTGCGAATCGCAATAAAAATGGTTGAAACACATCCAAAAACAGATCCGTCAAGTTATGAAGTAAATCTTTATTATAAATGTTTTTTAACCTGTGGGCATGAAAAGCATAATATCTAACAACTAGCATGTATCCTGTGCATTTGCACAAATAATAATAGAAAAAGCCGAGAAAAAATATCACGGTAAAAATTTTATGGACGGGTCAACCCACAATCCGATCCAAGTATCCATTTACTCACACATATATCCAAATTAACCACAGCTCTCGAACCGACAATTCGGACACTTTAAAAATTAAGCCTCATTATATATATATATAGATTAGTTAGTTAAAAAGTTGAACTTATATTATTAAAATGTCACGCGTTTATCAAATTTTGGGTTGAATTTAAAATATAAAGTGTTATTAGCCTAGTTGTTTAAAAGGTTGTACTTGTTTTGTTAGGTTGCAAGTTCGAACCATACCTATAGCATTTTTAATTTTATTTTTAACTGTTTTAAGTTTATGGGCGGGTCAACCCACAATCCGACCCAATTATCCATTACTCTCACATATATCCAAATTAACCACAGCTCTCGAACCGGCAATTCGGACACTTTAAAAATTAAGCATCATTATATATATATATATAGATTAGTTAGTTAAAAAGTTGAACTTATATTGTTAAAATGTCACGCGTTTATCAAATTTTGGGCTGAATTTAAAATATAAAGTGTTATTAGTCTAGTTGGTTAAAAGGTTTGACTTGTTTTTGTTAGGTTGCAAGTTCGAACCATACCTATAGCATTTTTAATTTTATTTTTAACCGTTTTAAGTTTATGGGCGGGTCAACCCATAATCCGACCTAAGTATCCATTTACTCTCACATATATCCAAATTAACCATAACTCTCGAACCGGCAATCCGGACACTTTAAAAATTAAACATCATTATATATATATATAGATACGACCGAGCTCAAATGAACCATTTTCCCCGTTGGCGAGAAGAAGTTGAAAGTATTACAAGAAATGGTTAAAAGTTTACAAGTGCAATGACACCTTCCACATATGTCTCTAATTTATATATTACATTTCCTTTTCATAAAAGAATAATAAAAGGTTCTAAGTTTTGTTTCAAGGTTGAATTAAACTCTTAAGTTTGTGATTCATTAATTTTCCTCTCATACACCTTATTTTTGTTTATGGGGGTTTGAGTGAAGTACATTTTTGAGTAATGTAATTTGAAATTGAATTATATGAGATATGAGATATTTACATAATCAGTTCTCTTTGGTTTATTTATTTATTGCTTATATGAAATGAAATGTGGTAGATTGTGATTTAAAATTAAAGTGTTTATCTAGATAAGCATAAAAATTTGAGGTGGAGAATATATATATTGTTGCCCATAATTAATTTAATTTATTAATTTCATAATAAATTAAAATTATTCAATTATGGGGAACATATTATTTAGTAAAGATATTTTCCCCTCAACTCAATTCTTAAAATAAAATAAGAATTAAGTTAAATAAGACAACATTTACATGATATATATCATGGCATGAACCATATTGCTAATGTATTGTAACTTTGTAAAAAAACAAATACAACTATATTGTCGAGTTTATATAAAATCTCCACAATTTCATAACCGCTTAATGTGAAATGAATAAATGAAACGAATTTAATTTGTAACATTCTAATCTTCAAATCATATCATTAAAAAAATTCAACATTAATTATGTTTATCGAAAAATAATAATCATATTTTAAGTGACAAGTGTCTAGTTTACAAAGTTAAACAAAGATGGTTACTATTAGAATATTATAAAAAAAAAACACACAATAATTGAAAGAAAAAAAGGATTCCATTGCATTAAATCACCAGCTCGGATTTATATATTTTCTCACTACTTTTAGAACCGAACCCACTTTAAACTCTCCTTTATTATTCAATAAAGTTGCTTTTTCTTCTCTTTTGACATCAGCATATATATCCCTTTTGATATTTAAAGTTAATTATTGGCTCAAAAGTATCAATAGATCCGCCCATTTTTCAACATCAGAATAATTCACAATTATCCATTTTATATGTAGATCAGAATCATTTTAAAATTATTGTAAGTGTAATTGAATTGTCAAATGACTTTTTAAAATCAATTAATTGTTTGGCAGACACATAAGTGAAATACTTTTATTGTGACAAATATTAAGAATAGTATGTGTTAGATAAATTCAGACCGGTTCAAATAAACCTAACTTAAACAAACTTCCCATGCAGGAACAAGGAACCGGACCGGATGAACAAGAGAACCAATTAAAGGTACCGAACCGGTCAAGTCACCATACCGATCAAAAGCACTCTGAACGTGACCGCACAAAGGATCGGCCAAAGCTTAAAACCAGATCCATCAAACAGCCGAGTATCCACAAGACAAGAATAACCGGAAGAAGTCCGGTTACTTCACTATCAAAAGACATTCGGCCAAGTCAAGTGGCCGACCAGTACAAGAAGACATTTCGGGTATCTATTGAGAATGATACCAAAGGAACAGACTGAATACTTCCATATCCATGCAAGTCTGAGGAAAGACTGTAGGCTGCAGAAAACAGTACTACCGGATCCTTCTACTTCGGGATAAGCCAGAAAGGAAATCTTCAAAGTACAGACAACTGTCCAAACAGACAGTGCCTACATTGAGTAAAAGACAAACCCAGCAGGTCTGTCTTACAAACCGGAAGAACAGACCGGCAGGTCTGAGACGACCGCAGGTCTGAACCTCTAAGACACTGAATCACTGCACCGTTGACCAGCCAATCAGATTCAAGGCAGTGAAATATGACCGTTGGCATATTTCACCTATAAAAGGAGGCAGTTGCAGAAGAGTAAATGCGGGACAAACATTGGGACATCAAGAGACATATATTGAGATAACGAAAGCTAAGAGCATTTACTACAAGTGATAACAGTGTACTATTCTAGAAAGCCTAAGTGTTGAAAGTTAAAGTGTGTTCTACAATTTCGGTGTAAATTGTAAGAGTGTTATCGAGCAGGAAATAAGTCTCGATCGGATTGTACTTGTATTCCTTAGTGAATATCCTTCTCGCGGTTTCGAGAGGAAGGGGTGACGTAGGAGTTTTTATCTCCGAACATCCATAAAATCTGTTGTGTTATTTACTTTCTACAGGCTTCATTACATAACCGACTAACTTAACCATACCGCTCCAAACCGAATCTATACTAACCATACCGAACATCCAGATTGCCAAAACCGACCCACCATCTTCAAATCTTCATCATCCGAAACCGACTCCGCCTATCATACAAGTGTGTCGCTTCAACTTGAAAGCAAACCTCTTCCGCGCTTGAACCTAGTTCAAGGGTTTGTGACAGGTTGTGTAGTATTGAAACCCCGGTGTTAATCTCTAAACGGATTAACCACCACCCTACGAGTAAGAACCGCTAACCGGTCCAACCCCCGGTCCACCAGCGGCGACCTAGATCCTAACAATTGGTATCAGAGCAGTTAGTTTCAATACTCAAGCAAACATGTATCAGGATAGGCCTCCAATGCTAGAAGGTGATGACTTTGCCAACTGGAAGGCACGCATGCACCTGCACCTAGTCACCTTGGATGATGAAATGGAATCCATTCTAACCGAAGGACCGATATTCATTGATAAAGATAGAAAAGAATGGACGGCTGATGATAGGAGAAGGAACAATCTGGACAACCATGCAAGAAACCGGATCTCCAACAGCGTAGACAGAAACACATACTGCAAGATCAGAGATTGCAAAACTGCGAAGGAGACATGGAACACGGTCATTCAGATCTTTGAAGGAAATGAAAGAACAAGGGAGAACAAAATAATGATGGCCACACAGAAGTTCGAAAGCATCAAAATGAAACCAGGAGAAACTATGAAGGAATACAGTGACCGGTTCACTGGTGTGTTAGATGAACTGGCAACTCTGGGCAAAAAGTATGAGAACAAAGAGGTAGTTATGAAGGCCTTGAGATCTCTTCCAAGTGCCTGGGATATAAAGACAATGGTAATGAGGGAATCAAAGAGCCTACGTAAGATGAAGCTATACGATGTATTCGAAGATCTAAAGGCATACGAGTTCGAAATGAAATCTAGAACCGAAGAGGAAGTCTCGGCCTCAACATCAACCAGAGCACTAATCACATCTACAGAACCGGCTGTACCTGCTCCTGTACCCACACCTGCACCGATACCGGTTCCTGCACCCGCACCAATTAGAACCGCCGAACAGTTTACTGAGGACGCCATGGCCATGCTCGCACAGAAGTTTGGGAGGTTCATGAAGAGGAGCCAACCGACAAACAACTACTATGGTGACAAATCCAATATAAGATGCTACAACTGTAACTGTTTGGGACACTTTAAGTGGGAGTGCAGGAAACCAAGAAGGGATACCCAGAAACCGGAATATCAAAATGACAAACAATTATCAACAAGCCGGTGAAGGAAGTGATGTACCGAAAGCACTGATAGCCGACGATGGAGGAAGTCTATGGGCTCGCAGTGACAGTGACGATGAACTCACGTGCCTCATGGCAAATGAGGAACAGGTATTTGACTCTCCCTGTGAGGAATTTACTAAAGATGAGTTATACAATGCATTGAATGACATGGTAGAAGAATATAAGAACATATTGACCATGTTACCTAAACACCTCAACATCAAGCCCGATCCCATAGTACCTATTCCAATAGAACCAGAGGTACCTATCATAACCGAACCAGAAGTCATACAATCTGATGATACCCATACTATGGAAACCGAGTTAGATCCTAAGACCGAACAACCTAGTGAACCGACTAGAGAACTAACTGAGGAAGAGAATGCCCGATTTCAATATACGATGGCCGCCTATAAGAGGTCTAGCGATATAGTAAAGGATATGAATAAACACTATAGGCATCCTCACTGTAAGCGTGGTCTTGGATACACAGGGAATAGCTCTAAAGACCGAAAACCCACAGAGAAAGCAATGCCTACAAAAGGAAACCTCCCCTTTATAAAATTTCTTAAGAGCACCTGGACAGCTGAAGAGGAGGAAACCGCATATTATAGGGAAGAGAAGCTAAAATACGATTACGTTGGCCCAACCGATTCATGGCTTGACCTTGAGAAAAGGAAAGCAGAAATCCTCAAATATAAGAAAGACTTCCCTGAACCACGTAGGTCAAACTATAGATCACCGAACCAAAGAAGACCATCTCCATTTAGGCCATTTGAAAGAAAACCGAAATACACCAGACCAAGTGTAAAAAGGACAGTTAAAACCTTAGCAAAGAAGACCGTCCGGTTTATTAAAGTTTGGGTACCTAAGGGACTAATCGCATGTGGACCCAAGTAAATGTGGGTACCAAACAGTTGTAAATATGTATACTTTGCAGGATCCAAAGAAACGGCTAGGAAACTCCGAATGGTTCTTGGACAGCGGTTGCTCCAAGCACATGACCGGAAATAGCAATTTGCTAATCGACATCAGATCAGTAACCGGTGCTCTAATTACCTTTGGTGACAACTCAAAAGGTAAAACTGTGGGCAAGGGTAAGATTGTCCATGGTAATCTAACTATTGATAATGTACTTCTAGTTGAAAACCTACGTTTCAACTTACTTAGTATTAGTCAGATGTGTGACGCCGGATACACGGTAGAATTCCTTAAACATGCATGCTTAGTTAAGGACTCTCAAGGTATTGTACTACTAACCGGAAATAGGATAGGCAACATCTATAAGGTAGACTGGAAAACAAGAATAGAATATCCTATATGCATGATAGCTAAGACTGATCAAACCTGGCTATGGCACAAGAGACTAAACCATCTAAACATGAAAACCTTAAACTACATTCGCGGTAAAAAGCTAGTTGAAGGTATTCCTGATATAGTATTTAACCAGGATAAGGTCTGTTCAGCATGCCAAATGGGTAAACAAACTAGGTCATCTTTTAAGAGTAATGGAAATATTCAATCTAGCCGATGCCTAGATCTTCTTCACATGGATTTATTTGGACCGATTCAGGTCATTAGCCTAGGAGGTATGCTTTACACCATGGTAGTTATTGATGATTATTCTAGATATACATGGGTAATATTTCTACCATCTAAACGTGAAACCGTATCAAACCTGATCACACTTCTTAAGCGGTTGCAAAATAAAAATCAACTCGTATCAATAGCATTCGAAGTGATCGAGGTACCGAATTTACTAATGGTACATTAACTGCATATCTTGATGAATCCGGCATTAGACACGAGTTGTCTAGTGCTAGGACTCCTCAACAAAATGGCCTGGCCGAGAGAAGAAACCGGACTCTCAAGGAAGCCGCACGGTCCATGATAGCCGACTCCGGCATTGCTCAGAAATTTTGGGCTGAAGCTATCAACACTGCATGCCATACACAAAACCGGTCTTTAATAAACAGATTTCACAACAAAACACCGTATGAGGTTTATTTTAACAGAGTTCCTAAACTCAAGTACCTCAGGATTTTCGGTTGTAAATGTTACATTCATATAAATGGTAAAACCCAACTCACCGCTTTTGATGCAAAGACCGATACCGGCATTATGCTAGGATACTCGTCAGTAAGTAAAGCATATAGAGTATATAATGATAGAACTGCAACCATGGAGGAAACAATTCATGTTGTTTTCGATGAATCGGTTGAAAGTAATACTGCTTCATGCTTTGATCTACACAACAGACTGGAAAATAACGATATTCATTCTGATAGTGAAGATGAGACTCCGGTCTTCAGGCGGTTTGTCCATGACCAAATGGGTATCATTGATACCCAGCCGGATCAAGCTGTTCCACAACAGGAAGCTGACACTTCGGTCCAATCCGAGGGAGTCGGTCGGTCTGACAATCTCGGTCAACCTACCGACATGTCTAGCCTTGGTCAAGTTACCGGTAATTTGGTAGACATCCCTGAACTGAATCTCAGAAGAAATAGTAAACATCCTCCTGAGCAAATTATAGGTGACCCTTCAGAACCTGTTCGAACTAGGAGTCAACTTCTGGAAGGATATTTTAGCTCAGCTTTTATATCCCAGATTGAACCGAAAAGAATAGATGAAGCATTGTCAGATCCGGATTGGATCTTGGGAATGCAAGAAGAACTAAACCAGTTCGAGAGTAGTAAAGTCGGGTACTTAGTTCCCAGACCGAAAGATCAATCGGTCATAGGAACAAGATGGGTATTCAGAAACAAACTCAATGAAGACGGTTTGGTCACGAGGAACAAAGCCAGATTAGTGGCTCAAGGTTACAAACAGGAAGAAGGCATTGACTTTGAAGAGTCATTTGCTCCTGTAGCCAGGATTGAAGCTATTAGGATTTTTCTTGCATTTGCTGCTTTCAAAAACTTCAAAGTCTTTCAAATGGATGTTAAAAGTGCATTTCTGAACGGTGATCTACGTGAAGAAGTGTACGTTGAACAGCCACCCGGCTTCAAAAATGCTGCATTTCCAAACCATGTATACCGGCTCAACAAAGCTTTATACGGTCTAAAGCAAGCACCTAGGGCCTGGTATGATACGCTAACCGCATTCCTATTAGAACATGATTTCACCATCGGTTCGGTGGATAAGACATTGTTTAAGTTTGAAAAGAAGGAACATATCCTACTTGTTCAAATTTATGTAGATGATATTATTTTCGGTTCCACCGATCCAAAGCTTTGTGACAAATTCTCAAAAATGATGACTGACAAATTTGAAATGAGTATGATGGGAGAATTAAGTTTCTTCCTAGGTCTTCAGGTTAAACAACTCAAGGAAGGAACATTCATCAGTCAACCTAAATATACCAAGGAGCTTCTGAAGAAATTTGGGATGGACACCTGCTCCTCGGCGGCCACTCCAATGAGTTCATCCATTAAACTGGACAGAGATGATGAAGGCCAATCGGTAGACCAGATTGCATACCGGGGCATGATCGGTTCTCTATTGTATCTGACAGCAAGTAGACCGGACATCCTGTTTGCAGTTGGTGTGTGTGGAAGATTTCAAGCAAATCCAAAGCAATCCCATTACACAGCCGCAAAGAGGATACTGAAGTATCTAAAGGGCACACCTGATGTCGGTCTGTGGTACCCAAAAGACTCATCCTTTAATCTAACAAGCTACTCAGACGCAGATTATGCAGGGTGCAAGATCGACAGGAAAAGCACCAGTGGAACATGTCAGTTCCTAGGTGACCGACTGGTGTCATGGCACAGCAAGAAACAGACATCGGTGGCTACATCAACCGCAGAGGCTGAATACTTGGCGGCCGGAAGTTGCTGTTCCCAACTCCTCTGGATCCAACAGCAGCTAAAGGATTTCGGTATCATAGCCGAAGAGTCCCCAATCTTCTGTGACAACACAAGTGCCATTGCGATTACCTACAACTCGGTTCTCCACTCCAGAACAAAGCACATCGACATAAGGCATCATTTCATTCGAGAGCATGTCACGCTGAAGCATATCCGGCTGGAATACGTACCGACCGATCAACAAGTAGCCGATATCTTCACGAAGCCGCTGCAGGAAACTAAGTTTTCTCAATTCAGGCTTACTCTCGGCTTAACCGACATTAGCCAAATCCTTCCAAAGGATGCTTAAAGGGAAACCGGTTCAAGCAGACAAACCGGTAACTCTTCCTAAGCTGTTGATCTTTGAATCTTCGGGGTGTCTGTGGAAGAACCGCCCAGTCTATCAGATAAAGTAAACCGACCGGCTACTTGGTGCATGCACCAAATAACCGCATCGGGATGAACAACTGATACCTGACCGGTTCGGAAGAAGGTTATCCTAGATTATTTGAATTTCAAATAGAAGAGGAATAGTTATCAGAGGTTAAAGATATCTGCTCTGCATCATTACCCTTTCAAAGTAACATGGTCGCGCCTAAAAAGACGTGAAGATCTTTTGATATCTTTCACGGTTCAGGCCTATGACCGACACCTAGACTGCAAACTTGCCTATTTCATGCAAAATCTCTTATCCTGCAGTTAATACATGTCATCCCATTTAATGCCTGGACAATAGGTTAGCCCCTAAACTAGTATTTAAGTGAAGCAAACACTCACCTCAACACTCACAAGTCACAAGAACATCCTCTCACTAAGACAACCTAACCATGTCTCAATTCCCAAACATCCTCCAAGTCGACTTTGAATCCTGTTCTGGTACCGAACACTATGAGGTGTATCGGATGATCAAGAAACTGGAAGACACTGGCCTCCAGTATTTTCTGGATGACAAGCAAACTATCTACCCTGAGTCCGTTTTGGAATTTTACTATAATGCCAGGGTATTCCGGGGCACACCCCACTTTGATACCCACATCCAATCAAAGGTTGGGGGTATAATCTTCGACTTCACCGAGCAGGACTTTGCTCGGTGCTTCGGTCTGCCTAAGCAAGGGATCACAGACCTCAACCCTCCGGCCGACATTAAGGCTGAGGTCTCCCTCTCCTTTGCCCGGTCGGATGAGCCTGTTGATGATCATGGCTCTAAGTCTCTCTTGAGGGCTGAGTATCAGCTCCTCAACGATGTAATAGGAAGGGGCATCTTTGGAAGAGATGTCACCAACACCTATTGCACGGCGAATTTCAAAATGATGGCGGCCATCATCACCAGCACGCCGGTCAACTGGTCCCGGGTGCTATTCGACACCCTAATCTGGATGGTTAACATCCGGTCGGTCGGTCTTATTCCCCAAATAAGCACCCTTATGGTGGAACTTGGTGTTCCAACCTGTCCTGGCGAGGGTTTGAACCAGGCCCAGGTGTTAACCAGAGAGACGACCGACTCTTTCTATAATCGGTTTGAAAGAGACTGGAGGAGGAGAAACTTCAACCCTCCTCGTGATGATAATTCCTGCGCTCGCTAAGTCACTCCTTCTTGCATCCGGTCGTTTTGCAGCATGTACCGGATGTATCCTTAACCAACTCAAATTTGATCATATCGGCGTCATCCATGTCTACTTCGGTTTTATTTGTGTTTTTCTTGACTTCATCATTTCTGTATGTCATTTTCGGCATTATCTATACCATTTTCGGTCTCTATCTAATCAATATCGTTATGTGTTAAATGCATTTAATGAGATAATCCCAATTAATGAGATAACTCCCAACTACCCGCACATTTAATTTCCAACTAATCTGGTCACTTCCCAACTAACACTTACCTCGAGCCTTGCAATCTGCCGCTTCCCCATGCATCTTGAAAAGGGAAAGATTATCTTCCTTAATAAAACAAAACTGACCATCAATGCTCAGATTTTCCCTCCAAAACCGATCCTATATAAGGAGCCATCCTCCTCCCATTATATCACATCCAAAAGTACAAAATCACTTGTATTCCTCTCTCTCAACACTATAATCATGCCGAGCCGAACTTTGGGAAACTTTCTAAGCGTCGATTTCAACTCATGTATGGCAGAATGGGACTATGACCATCCAAAGAAAAACATGTTTGAATGCCTTATTGATACCGGACTTCAAACCTTCCTCGAAGAATCCGGTCCTGTACTGATTGAGGATGTCAAGGCATTCTTCAGAAGTGCCTGCGTCAGGGGCGACTACATTGTCTCTACGGTAAGGGACCACACCTTCTGGCTTGATGAAGCCGAATTTGCCAACCTTCTCAATCTGCCCAAAGAAGGGTTCTCTGATTTCCCGACTATGGAGGGACTTGATGCATTCTACTATGGATTACTCTGCTCTGCAACCCTTGATCCAGTGGAAACCTATGGGTTAAAAACCCGCCTCTGTCGTAATGCTCAGCTCCTTCTTGAGATTGTCACTCGGTCCATTCTGTGTCAATCCCCAAATCAGCGGTATTCACAGAACACCTACAACATCATGACCCACATCTACCACAAAACGACCATCAATTGGTCAGCGGTCCTCTTTCAAAACTTGAAGAACATGGTGCTGACCAAGAAAGGTCTCGGTTATGCACCTCACATCAGCAAGTTGATTCTCAAGTACCGGCCAGAGTTTGGACCGGGTACACCTGCTTCCCACTCAAACATTCTTGATGCAAATGCGGTGGAAGAGAAGTTTTCCAGAATGGTGCTTACTTTTTAAGTGCTTATCTTTCGTATCATTCTATCGGTTTTCTCTATGTACTCTTTCGTATCAGTCTCTTGAATAAAATATCGTTTTAGTTTCAATGACCGTTTCTCTCTACTCTTTGCGCATTTATCTAAGTAACCGAAAAAAAAAATAACCTCGCTCTTATCCGGTTTCATAAAATCTGATTAAAACTGTTAATCAAAATGTCTGATTAGACTTAGAAACCGCTCATTCATTCGGTCTCAAAGAAAAGAATGCGTCATCCATGACATAGGCTAAGGGTTTTGGAGGGAAATCTCCCGCTCAGAGTTGCCGCCCACCTTTTCACACTTAACCGCCCATAGCTTAGCGTCTTTTCGTTTTGGAGGGAAAACTCCCGCCCATTAATGATGGGACGGTTGGGCTTCCAAACCGTGTCTATAAAAGGGGGGCTTCGGTCATATTTTTCATTCTCACGCGAATTCACTTTCTCTCTCTAAGCTTCCTAAACTCTCTAAAGCCGATTTCTCTCATTCTCAAACTCTTCAACATGGGTCGTGATTCGGCGTTGTTCAAACTCTATTCTCAAGTGGATTTCGAGGAAATCCGGCTAAATGGGACGACCGAGGCGAAGGAAGTCATTGACCGGCTGATTAAAACCGGTCTGGGATATTTTCTAGACGGTCCTCACGTAATTTACAAAGATGCGGTCGAAGAATTCTTCAACACCGCAATCATCTCCTACGACAGGATCATCGCAACAGTTTGCGGTTCCCAAATCGAGATCACTGAAGCATTGGTGGCCGAGAGCTTGCATCTCCCAACTACCGGCCAGGATGCAACGGCAGAAATAGACGATGATACCTTTGAGACGGCTTGCCACTTCTTATCGGCAACCAATGAGCCGATCACCACATCCGGAAGTAAACAAATGCTGAAACCGGAATATATCCCGGCGTGTGACGTTTTCGCCAGGGCGATACTGGAAAGGGGAGGAAACTTCAGCAATCTCACCGAGGACAAAATCAAGATGATAATCAGTCTGTTGGAAGGAAAAGAGGTCAACTGGGCAAGATCAGTGTTCGGCAACCTCATGGACATGGTGAGACCGGATTCAACCCGGTCGTGGGGATATGCCGTGCCCTCGGTAAGATATTCCTCCACTTAAAAATCAATCTAGGTCCCGGCACCGTTCTCGCAAAACGTTGCCTCATTAGATCAAGGCAATTCCTTACAAGAACGCAGACGGCCTCCAGTTCCACAGGTGGCCGAAAGAAGAAAGCCGCAAAGAAAGATGCCCCGGCAAAAGCAAAGACCGGAGGAAAGAGGAAAGAAAAGGTAACCTTCGTAGACCCACCACAACAAACAGAAGATGAGGAGTGGGCTCCTGAGGAAACCGACACGGAGAGGACCGAAGACAGAACGGTCAATGACGACGATCATTCGGCTCGGAGTCCGAACGATGCCGAACAAAGCGCTAATCCTGAGATCACCGAGGGTGAAGACGGGGTTGATACAGGAGTCAATGATGAAGGCTACAACAAGGAAGAGGCCGACGAGGCCGAGGCCGAAAGATTAGCCCAGAAAATCTTTCAGGGCATTAACAAGCGAGATGAGGACGTTCTAAACCTATATTTGGAGTGGCATGAGTACCGGTTCAATACAAAATATAAAGAAATCCTGCCAAACTTCTCACAAAAAGATTGCCTCAACAGATTGGAGGAAGTAGAGGACCTGATGTTGCGCCTCACAAAGTCCAACACGATTCAGGAGGTACAATGCCGAACCTGTCTCCTGATACCGGGAAGCCAACTTCGGAAGCTAAGAAAGCGCATCCGGAAAATTAAGGAGGAGTATACCGAAGGGGGATCGGTGGACACCGTAGCACCGCGGGTGTTATCAAAGCTTGCAAAGGGCAAACTGGAAATACGTCAAGAGATAGAGCGGCTAGAAGCAATATGCAATCAAAAACAAGTTCCGGTATATACCGCTCCGGTAATCGAAGAATTTCCAATTGACTGTCCAACACCTCCAAGGGAGGAAGTCGAGGCACCGATACCAAGGGAGGTTGAGGCACCGATACTAGAAGATGTCGAGGTACCGAATTTGGAAATTGCGGTAACAATCTCGGAGGATGCGGCAACATTAGAACTTCCAAATGAGAACGTTGCACCGATAGACTCCAGTGAGAGAGCCGATCCAGATCCCACCGAACAATCCACTCCTCCTCCACCACCAGAAGTCACCGCTTCAGTCCCTTCTAAAGAATGGATTGATGACCGACTTCAAAAGTTTGAAGCATCAGTTTCGGAGCGGGTTGAGGACCGACTTCAGCAGCTTGACGCATCCATATCAGAGCGGATCAATGACCGCGTACAAGAACACGAAGTGTCCAAGCTTCAACCGTTCAAGGATAGATGCGACAACATTTTTGATTCGGCCCTGAAGTTCACCGACGTGACAAAGCAGCTTCTGGACCAACATCAAGCACGCCTAGCAGAACTCAGCACCGGACTGTGGGAAGAGGCCGGTGAGCGCGAAAAATGGGCTCAGCGAACCGCAACTCTGGAAGGTATGACCTCGGACTTAAAGAAGGACTTCGAACAAGTCGACACGACAATGAACCGGGTCTCAGAACTCGAAAAGTCGAACGAGAGCCTCGTGGCCGACGTAAAGGCACTTACTGAACAGATGGCCGAAATCCTAAAAGCTAAGGAGAATGCGGACGCCGCGGCTATAGAGGCTGATGCTCAGGTTGCTAAAAGGGTCCAGGATGCGCTGGACGCCGAAGCTAGCAAAGATAAAGAGGCGCCGCGATCGTCTCAACTAACCGAAGCAGAATTGGAAGCCGAAAGCATAAGAAGAGCAGAGGCCTTATATCCAGGGTATGCCGAGAAAGTGGCCAATCTGGCTGCGGAGGATGCCGCACGACTGGAAAGAGAATCACGAAGGCTGGAGGGCTTTGCAAAGGAACACGAGAAGAAGAAGAAAGCGGCCGCTCCCGTTTCCGCACCGAAGAAGAGACAGAGGTCGGCTCCTAAGAAAGTTCAGATTGCCGAGATGTTCAATGAAATCTCTGAACCGATCACTGCGGGTACTTCGCAGCAAGCCGACCCAGTCGAAGACGAAGTCGAAGAACAGCTGCGGTCCCGGTCTAAAAGACAACGATCCTCCCAACAGACCAGGCAACCGCAACCGAAGAAAAAGAAGAGTGCCTATGAATTCACAGACTCTGAATAGGGACTATCCTTCCTTTTCTTATTTGCCTTAGTATTTATATATGCTTTGTCTTTTCCGGTCATCTATAAATATATATAAAGTTATTTTTGAATCCGGCCTTATTTTGCATTTCTACTTAGTTTTGATAATTTTAAATAAAATAATCAAAAAGGGAGAAATTGTTAGATAAAAGATAAAGACTCTTCCAAAACTCCTCCCTCAAAATTTTTCGAAAATTCTTTAAGTCTTTTTCAAAAACCGGCCAAACAAAACAACCGGCCTACGGTTGTAAACTTACATGATTTTGATAATTTTAAATAAAATAATCAAAAAGGGAGAAATTGTTAGATAAATTCAGACCGGTTCAAATAAACCTAACTTAAACAAACTTCCCATGCAGGAACAAGGAACCGGACCGGATGAACAAGAGAACCAATTAAAGGTACCGAACCGGTCAAGTCACCATACCGATCAAAAGCACTCTGAACGTGACCGCACAAAGGATCGGCCAAAGCTTAAAACCAGATCCATCAAACAGCCGATTATCCACAAGACAAGAATAACCGGAAGGAGTCCGGTTACTTCACTATCAAAAGACATTCGGCCAAGTCAAGTGGCCGACCAGTACAAGAAGACATTTCGGGTATCTATTGAGAATGATACCAAAGGAACAGACTGAATACTTCCATATCCATGCAAGTCTGAGGAAAGACTGTAGGCTGCAGAAAACAGTACTACCGGATCCTTCTACTTCGGGATAAGCCAGAAAGGAAATCTTCAAAGTACAGACAACTGTCCAAATAGACAGTGCCTACATTGAGTAAAAGACAAACCCAGCAGGTCTGTCTTACAAACCGGAAGAACAGACCGGCAGGTCTGAGACGACCGCAGGTCTGAACCTCTAAGACACTGAATCACTGCACCGTTGACCAGCCAATCAGATTCAAGGCAGTGAAATATGACCGTTGGCATATTTCACCTATAAAAGGAGGCAGTTGCAGAAGAGTAAATGCGGGACAAACATTGGGACATCAAGAGACATATATTGAGATAACGAAAGCTAAGAGCATTTACTACAAGTGATAACAGTGTACTATTCTAGAAAGCCTAAGTGTTGAAAGTTAAAGTGTGTTCTACAATTTCGGTGTAAATTGTAAGAGTGTTATCGAGCAGGAAATAAGTCTCGATCGGATTGTACTTGTATTCCTTAGTGAATATCCTTCTCGCGGTTTCGAGAGGAAGGGGTGACGTAGGAGTTTTTATCTCCGAACATCCATAAAATCTGTTGTGTTATTTACTTTCTGCAGGCTTCATTACATAACCGACTAACTTAACCATACCGCTCCAAACCGAATCTATACTAACCATACCGAACATCCAGATTGCCAAAACCGACCCACCATCTTCAAATCTTCATCATCCGAAACCGACTCCGCCTATCATACAAGTGTGCCGCTTCAACTTGAAAGCAAACCTCTTCCGCGCTTGAACCTAGTTCAAGGGTTTGTGACAGGTTGTGTAGTATTGAAACCCCGGTGTTAATCTCTAACCGGATTAACCACCACCCTACGAGTAAGAACCGCTAACCGGTCCAACCCCGGTCCACCAGCGGCGACCTAGATCCTAACAGTATGCATAATTTGATGCGTTCTTACGAGTTTTCACACATGTATAAAGGACAAATGTTCGAGAAATTCTATTTGATCTTAACAACCCTTATAAAATTAGGCAAATGATTTTGATGTTTCTATTACTATTTTTTAGTCTTCGATATGTTTTTGACTCGATTTCTAACCAATTTTGTTTGTTTTAATAAACAAATTTGCAAATATATATATATATATATATATATATATGATAAAAAGTAAACTCTCGAGTTAATATATAAAAGAGTTAACTCTTAAATATATATAAGAGTTTATATATATATATATATATATATATATATATATATATATATATATATATATATATATATATATATATATATATATATATATATATATATATATATGCCTTTTTTTAATTAATAATGAATATTTTTTGAGTTAATATATATGGACATTTTTTTAAGAAGAAATCAGATTTTTTTTATCTCTTTTTCTTTTATCGAAACGCATTGAAGGTAGTGTTCAAAAAATTAAAAGAAGAAGTAGAAAGGAAAAATATTGTGAAAACTAACACACATTTGATATTTTCTCGATTTAATAGATTGTTGATCAGAAATATAACCAAAATAGTACTTGTGTCATCGCTGACTCTACTCCGAATACTATTAACAATAAATATATTATTATATATTTATTTTTTATATATAATATAATTTTAATATATTAAACTATATATACTATATAACAAATATATTTTTATCAGAGGAAAATAATTTTTTTAGAAAATTGTATAATCACTATCCCACAAGGATTTCTAAAATCGAAATAAACATGGATGGTCATAAAATAAATTCCCAAAGTAAAATTCATCATTGTCATTCCGATAAATAGTACATGCATCAATTACCACTTCCTAACCTTAAATTAAGTTTATAGATTTGATTTAAGGAAGAGAAATAGATTTAGAAAGTAATTAATATTGTTTAATAAACTACTTAATTACTGTATGTAGAAGAAATAAAAACTTATATCCTATTTACAAAACCAAAACATATATAATATTTTCTTTAAATGTATTATGAAAATAAGAATAATTTAATCACAACAATATATATATATATATATATATATATATATATATATATATATATATATATATATATATATATATATATATATATATATATATATATATATATATATATATATATATATAATCAATTAAGTATTTGATTAGGAGACATTTTAAAAGACTTAAACATAATTATCCAAACTATTAATAATTTTTATCTTTTTATTTTTATTTTTTAAACTTTTATAAATTAATGGTCTATATGTGAAAATTCAAAATCATATATATGAATATATGAGTACGAGCTCTCTATCACAAATTCATGTGTGATCACGTAAAGAGACGAGACAAATCTACATAGAGGTTGTACTAGGATGAAACCAAACCCAAAACAAATAATTTATATATTAATTATCAAGTTCATAATAATACATAAGTGCCTTATTCGGTTTTAGTTATTTGAATAACTCGAATCCAAACAAATATATTTTCAATTTCCCGTTCCTCCTCATTCACCTCATCTAATTAGGTAACTAAAATACTAAAAATAAATATTTTAAATTAATTTTTTTTATCATTATATATTAATACTCAATAATTATTTTTATCCAAAAAAATATTCTAATTTTCTCAAAATTACAACCCACCTATCATTATTTTTTAAATAAGTCTGATTTTTCAAAAACACTTATCAGAAAAAGGCCCAAATTTACTGCACAAAAATCCACTAAAAACTCAATATATAACACATCACAGTCATAAAGTAAAGAAAAAAAACAGCAAATTATAGTGTTCATTCAATGATTCTCTTCTTTAATTTGTTTTTCTTGAACTAAACTTAAATTCAGTACAAACTTGTATTATAAGTCCAATACAACCTTTATATCGATTAATATATATTCAATAATTAATGACTTTTCTTTTTCTCCTCTTTACTTTTAATGGAGTAATATTTTGTATTTCAGCATATTTGTTCTCAAATGTAAATATTTTTCCATTAAAAGTAACGAGGAGTAAAAGAAATGAAAGAATTGTGGTCTACAAGTGCAATGAGGTCTTCTCCATCTTCAGCATTTTATTTACATGCATTTTCTTTAGCTTAAAAAAATTATGTAAATATTTAAAAAATACTTTAGAAATAAAGTATTTAGATGATCTTCATGTTTGATCTATTATATGAAACTAGGAAGATATATAATATATTATACTCATTTTTAATAATACAACATTATTGAGTCAACACGTAAATAATTGTTACGATTATATACCAAATAAATTATTTATAACCAGTTAGAGTGTTTGAAAATAAAAATAAAAAAATGGACTAATTTGATCGTATTTATGTAAAACATAAATTATAAAATATTATAATGATATATGTATATGAGTTACATATTTATAATACGTGTAACGTCGTTAATTTCTTTGAAAAATGTATGTGTATATTAAATATAATGACGATAAAAAACTAACATTATAAAAATTGCTGCGGTTAAACATGAAATAATGGTTAAGAACCATTAACCTCGTTCAAAATAAAAGATAAAAAAATTGATGAACTCTTAATTACTTCTATTTTGTGAATTTTTAGAAATAGAAAGTAAACTTAATTATTATTTAATAGTATTAAAAAGAATCTCTTAAACACATCAATTTTCGAAAAAAAAAATAAAATATTTAATATTTAAATGTATAACATACTTATATGTCAATTTAACTAATATATTTATGAGTGATAGATTAGAGAAATTGAGAGGGAATTACATGACATCATATCATATCATTAATAAAAATGGATAAAGTGTGGATAAAGTATGAGGAGAAAGAAAAAATTTGTTATTTTTTAGCCAATGAGATTGCGTCACGTCATTTTCTCCTTCATTCTCTTATTTTTAAATTTCCTTTCTCTATCATTTTTTTTATATTTATTTTTCAGTTTAGACTTTAGATCTATCAAATTTATTTGTAAATATAATGAAAATATTTTAAAAGAGAATTTTATATACTTCTCGACACTCTATGTAAATATATTATAACTCTTTTAAAAGAAATAACTTGTCCACTAAATGGTGTAACGCAAAAAATCGATATTTCCCGAAAAGGGGTGTTCAGTCGCTATAGGTCTATTGAGCGATTGGTATATGACAAATACTATAGGCCTATAGCGATTGGTTTGGAGGTTAATAGCGATTGATTTATCAATCACTATAGAGTCTTTTTTTACTAGTGTTACTCGATAGTCGTACTATATAACTAAAATTTCTCTCGAGTCTCGATTGAGACGAATAATTAAAATGGTAAACTTTATTAGAGTGCATTAAAAATATTGATTTAGATTAGGTTTGGCTTTTTTTAAATCGCTACTTAATTTACTTTTCGAGAAATTATAAAAGAAAAATGTTTTACATTTTCATACGTGTTTTATTGATTTTGTTCTTGTTTCGATGTTTGTTTACACGTGAGAAAGAGCATCAACGTTATGTCTCACGTGTCCATACTAAAATGGTCACCAATTTAAACTTTTGAACATTTAAAATAATATTATTTTAAACATTATTTATTTATCTAATTCTAGGACATTTATTCATATATAAATTAAAACCTAAACATGTGTCTAATTTTGTATAATTGTATTCTTAAAGCATGCGTCTATGTTATGTGTCACGAATTTAAACTTGATAGTACATGTATACGAGTTGCGAAACGAAAAAATAAGAGTAACTACAAAAGAAAATAAAACAAGTTAGTTTAAAAAAATATATTAAAATCCAAACAAACTCTAATTCAAATTTTATTATTTATATATTATTTCATCTTTATTAAAAATATTATCTGAATATATATACTATTCAAAATTGATACATTTAACTCTTAACCTAGTAGAGTTATTAACGGTGTTATAACTTTTCTTATCTATATCTATAGTAACTATAATCTCTCTTCTCTACATCCTTTTAATCTTTTAAATTCATTTTATCATTTATTTATAATATACTTTAATTTTTCTATTTATAATATAATCACAATTTTATTATCCATACAAAATGCTTTAGAGATAAATGGATATTTCATTATAATTCATTCAAAAATTAATAAAATTGACACATTATTTATTATATTTAAATCTATTTATTATATTAGTTAACCATTACCAATATAAAACGAAAGCCAATTTTTCTACTTTGACTTTTGAGTTTAGACTTACCTTACTTATATTAAAAAAAATAATATCATATATATATATATATATATATATATATATATATATATATATATATATATATATATATATATATATATATATATATATATATATATATATATATATATATATATATATATATATATATTTAAAATAGATTTTATTTTATAAATAACGCCCCGCTTACCATAGGAAGCTAATAGGATAGCTAATTTATATCTCTCCTATTTAATATTTTTTATATTTTCTGTTTTATCATATATTATATATTTTTAATCATATAAATAAATATTCCTTTAATCATATTTATATTAATAAAAATTAAAACCAATTTGATACACTTCACAAATAACACTTTTGACTCAATATGAATATGCTCAAATTCATTTTCAAGTATATATAAAAAAAAAAGACAAATTATCTATCCTATCAAATTCATATTACAAATATATATAATATAAATGACAACCCAACAGTAAAGACCACAACCGTATGTATTCTTATATTTTCTTGAAATAAATACTTGAATCGATTGATAAGTAAGCTCAATCTAAACTATGAAAAAAAATAACAAAACATACCATCCTTTATTTATTTTATTTTCTTAATTATTTGAATGGCATAAATGTAGATAAGCCATTGATGGTTACACAAACTTATTCATAAGAGAAATAAATATAACATTTTAACAATCTTTGATGCAAAAACATCTGCGTCGGAAACCATGGCAATCTCCTCCTGAAAAATGCTCAATTTGACAAACGGAAGCACAATTGCTGTCGGTAGAGCACATTCCTTTAAACAGCTCGCTCTTCGATCTACATACCGCGGCTTCCACCACCATTGTTGGATTCATCTCCTCTATATGAAAGCAACCATTAATGACCAATTATAACATTACTAATTTTACGAATAAAATTTATTATTGACCTATAGGTGACATTAGAAGCATAACACATAACAATACAAATGAGCTTAGACGCAACCATTGTTCCATTGAAGTAAAAATGAGAAAAGGAAAGATGCAGAATTGTCGTCTGGAAGTGCAATGAGGTCTTCTCCATCCTCCGCTATTTATATACATTTTTATGCAGAAAAACAAGTATATAAAAGAATTGATTATGTAAATATTTATAAAATATTTTAGGAATAAAAATTTAGATGATAGGTTCTATTTGATCTATGATATGAAATGTGGTATTTCAATTTAAAGTACAATTACTAATAAAAACTATTAATTTCATAATTAATTAAGATTATGGTCAAATAATATAGTGTTTACTAAAAGTTTCCAGCTTTATTAAAGCTCTAAGTAGTTTTAATATTTATTAGATTACATTGAAAAATAACTTCAATAATGTTTTGATAAAACTGAAAATTAAGTTATAAATATTGAGTAGTGTATCTAAGTACTTAATAATTTAAGTATTTAGAGATAAAAAATTAATTAACAAATAAACATTTAGATATTCAATATTTGAATTAATTTGATAATATCTAAAATTAATATATAAATATATATATTAAGACCATAATACTTTTATATTAATAAACTCAATATATTGAATAAGATAATTTGATATATTAAATAATTAAAATAAATATTTAAGAGATAATATATATATATATATATATATATATATATATAAATTTGATAAATTATGATCAAAGAAAAGAAAAGAAAAAGGAAGTTTTTTATAATTATTAGGAGAAAAAAAAGATATAAACCTAATAAAATTTTATATATAACATTAATTTTATTAAATTTTGGACCTTTTGTGGAATTTTTTAAAAGTAACGAATAAATTAGATATTTTAACTTATTATTTTAACATATTTTTACTTAAATATGTAGAAATAAGTGATTATAACTATGTTTCATCAAATCAACTTATATTAAATAAGTATTTAATATATCGAATTAAGTGATAATTAAGTTATATAAGTCTGTATTATTTTAATTTGGCTTGAATTATTCCAAATTAATCTCCAATTTTCTATTTTTCAATAACAAATCATTAACATTAACAAAAAATATATATATATAAAAAACTGAAATAATCTAACAAAAAGCTACAAATTATTTAAAACATAAAAAAATGGAAACGCTAATTTATTTTTAATGGTATAGGTATATTATAAATGATAAAAATCGTTTAATCAAAAAAAATAAGAAAAATATACATGTTACTCAATAGATTATCGACCTTGTAGGTTCTCGAGAAAATGATTAAATTCTCGGTCGAGTCCGTCGACTTTCAAAACAAATATTAAAAAGTGTCATAATAATGGTAATAAATAAAATCAATCTAATATATTAGAGATGATATAATATAATATAATATCGATATTATCACAATTTATCATATTGTGATAATATGTTACCGATATATTATCTTTATATTATATCTCCAATATATTAGATTGACTATATTTATTACACCCCGCAATCGAAACAGGTGAGCAATGTATGCTGAGATTGGATCAAAACTCTTCAAAGACAACTCTTGAAAGTCTCTTCGTAATTAAAGATATCTACAAGTTGATGATGTATGAAGAAGTTCGATTCAGTAGTAGGTGTTTGTTGAAACTGATAATACAGAATGAAAGGAAAATGAATGGGTAGAGGCGGCTGAAAATGAAGTTGAGGAGGCACTTATGTTGGATGCAGAAGATCAAACAACTAAGAAAAGTGGGTGCAGTTGAAGCTCAACCCGAAGAAACCCCAAACAGTAATGGTGTAGCAGCCGAAGCCAAAAAAGGTGACCCAGTCAAAGTAGCAACATATAAAGATCCAAGCGCTATTGAGGTCGCAAATGATCTGAAAGTAAATACACCAAAATGAGACGATGATGCACTAGTTTACATCCTAAAAGGAGGAGCTAGTGAAGAACTATCGACGGTTGATCCAAATCCTAATGACGGAGTGGAGGTTGTGGAAGTCGTTGTATTGGTTAATCTAGGTCCGAAAGGAGTAGAGGATCCAGTTGCGCCAAATCCAAAGGAAGGTGTGGAAGCGGCTAAAGCCAAGGCACCAGTTGGTTCGAAACTAAAGGAATTGGCGGAAACGGATGACGTTGGGGTTAGGGTTTGAAAAAAACATAGAAAATAATGAACCGTACGGAGAAGAAGATGAGGTAGTAGACGACGTAAAGGAGAATAGCGAAAAGGAGGAAGAAGAAGAAATGAAGAGAGGTAGTAGAGCTTTATTTGAGCCCTCCATCAATGGCTAAAGTAACAATTGATGGAGGCAGTAAAAGATTATATATTGTGCTTAATGACAAAATTTGGCTATGATACCATGTAAGAATATAGAAGGAGAATATGTTGAATGATCTCTGAATTACTTAGAGTATGTCAATTATATAAACATTAAAATATACTTATAAGGAAATTAATATAATAAATATAATATCGATATTATCACAATTTATTATATTGTGATAATATCATATTGATATTATTATCTTTATATTATATCTCCAATATATTATATTGTTTATATTTATTAAATAGTATTATAAATATAATACTCAAACGAATATTGAAAGTTTGACGATTTATCTCCAAATAGATAATTTTCTTCCAAATAACTAAGATGGTAATTTGAGTTAGAATTTCCTTCAAAATAACTAAGATGGTAATTTGAGTTAGAATTTCAGACAAATTCTATCTCTTCAATGTGAATGTACTTATATTTGGCCATATTCAACTTCTTTTCAATTTTTTATGACCATTTAAAAATAATAATAATAATTAATTGTATTTGAAGGAGTGAACAAGAGTGTTGTTGATAATCAATTTATGGATCAATAAATGTTTTCTTACACTAAACCTTCTTCAATATTATCAAATAAATTTTATTTTAAACATTTTTTATTTTTCTAAGAAGTTAGGATTTCTTCCATTCTCATTTGATTTGTAATGAAGTTTCTAATATATATATATAAAAAAAAAACAGGGAGGAAGCAGAATGGAAACTAATTAAGGTGAGTTCAATAGATTTAATTTTATGAATTATTTAATGCTTTTCAAAGTTATTAGATCTTATTAATATTTTCATAAACAATGACTTGTTTGTTTTAAACTCAAATACATCATAATGATTTGTTTCATTTTTCTGTCTTAATGCAAATAAACAACAACAATAATAATAATAATAATAATAATGCCCCTCAAAGTGAGGAGAGTTATTTGATCTCAAGTTACAAATATAAAGACTTATTTTAGTCTTATATTTTTTTCAAATAAGAACTTGATTGATTGGTTTTAAACTCAAATACATCATAAAATCAAAAATTGGTAAACTCAGTCTAAAGAAAGAAAAAGAAATTAAATAACAAACCATACAACCCTTAATTTCTCCTCTTAATTATTTCAATGAGATAAATGGGAGGCTGGGTGCAGAGCGGGGCCGAAGATTTAGGCTGCCCTAATCCGTAGAAAAAAAAAATGTTGGTTTCTCTAGGAGTCGATTGTCCTATTCCGAGGATTTGCTGAGCTTACTCTATGACTGATTCTGACTGGATGTCATGGGAAGAAGGATACATGGTTAAAAACAAGAACTTGTCCATTACATGGTTTAACAATGTTTGGTGCAAAAGCATCGACTACCAAAACATTTGCGTGTCTACCGTGAAATACATAGGTTTGACAAATGACAGCATAATTTCTTTTAGAACTTTTCAAATACCTGATTCTGATGACTTTAATCATTAAACTAATTATGATTATAAATTTTATTTTTAATTGTGTATGTATATATATTTTGCAATTAAAATTTAACACAATTAATGATCCACATTTACTCATACATATTATACTTTTAAACATAGTTTGGTAGTCTGTAATAATTATATTATACAAGTCGTAATGTAAGGAGTATAAGGTATTAAGATTTATAAATTATATAAGTTATATATGTTTGGTTGAAAGTAAAAAAGATGTATAAATTGTATATGTTTTATAATTTTGTGTTTGGTTGTTGGTATAAAAAAATAATAAAAAATTATTTTATTCTTATATTTATATAAATTATTTTAATTATTATTTTAATATTTTTCTTATTTTAGTTTTTATTATTAATTCTATTTTAAATTATTAAAAATAATATTTAATTATCACATAAATATTTAAAAATAATATTATTTTTCATCTTCCCTGTTCAAATCACAATTACCTAAAAAGCGCTTCATAATAAATTATTCATAAATTATTCAATATTTCGCATAGAAATACATAGTTTTCATAATCCAAAAAAATAATTAAATACTTAAACATAATTATCGAAATTATTAGTAATAATTATCTTTTAATTTTTATTTATTTAAATTTTATAAAGGGTCTCAATGTGAAGATTCAAACTCATTTATAAGCTCTATTACAAATCCATGTGTCATCATTTAAAGAGGCAGTTCAAAGAAGTTGTACTATCCTGAAACCAAACCCAAAATAAAAAAAGAAATGAGCAACAATGCCTTGTTTGGTTTTTGTTATTTGAATAATTCAAATCTAAAAAATATATTTCATATTTTTCACATTCATCACATTACATAATTTATTAACCAAAATATTAAAATATTTTTTATTTTAAATTATTATATTTTTTATTTTATCAATTATATATTAATACCTTTTAGATGTTTTTATCCGAAAATATTTCAATTTCCTCAAAATTACCAATAATTATTATTTTTTAAATAATTTTAATTTTTTTAAAAACCCTTATCTAAACCAGGCAAAAATTTCATACACAAATACACATTTCCTAGATGAAAAGCTCAATAACACAATAACAATTAAGGTCAAAAGTCTTCTCGAAAAAAAAAAAATAGTAATTGCCCGCTTATTTTGAGTTTTAATCCGTAATAAACGTTCAACTTATTTATTTTTATATATTTATAATATTATTTAATATTGTGTATTATATATAATGTTATTTATATATTTATAATTTAATTTTAAATATTAATATATTATAATAATATATTAATTTTTATAATTTTTTTAATATATAATTTTAAATATTAATAAATGACTTAAATTAAAAAATAATATATTTTAAAATAAATAATATTAATATATTAATTTTTATAAATATATAATTTTAAATATATTTAATATAAATATGATATAATATATATATATATATATATTTAATAATATTAATATCAATTTCTTCATTAATATTATAAATTACGTAAAATAAAAATTAATTTATTTTAAAATAAATAATATATATAAATATATTAACTTTATAAACTTTTTTAATATATATTTTTTTAAGTGTAAACACATTTCTCCATTTTTATTTTCAATTTCTTTTTTAAATATTTATATAATTCAATTATATAGGTACCTATTATTCGATGGTTATATAAGTTGATCATTTTCTATAATTAAAGGCCAATATTTGGTATTCCCATGTTCTCTGTGAGTCTTTAATACTGGTTCCAAACTGGTCAGACTCTATTTTTAGTTATATCATGACTTTACTTCTGGTTTGAGTCAAGTTCATTTAAAAACTCAATCAAAAATTCATAATATATAATATAAATTACCTTCATTTACCTTGTTCTCAAGAGGAGGGACTGTTTCAGCACACATGGCTCGATTATCATTTGGAAGGACATGCAGAACTAGTGTTAGTCTCATTTCTCGAGGATAAATCCTGGTGTGTCTATGGCAGACTTGACCCGAATTAAACAGACGTAATTTATTATTATTATATATGTATTTATATTTTCACAATCCTTGTACTTTTAATAATTAATTTTAAAGTTAGTTTGATTTTTAAAACTATAATTATAAATTAAAAAAATCAGTGTATTTATATTTTATATTTTATTTAATTATTATATATTAAGATACATATATTATAAATAATAAATAAAACTATATTTAAATGTATATTTTATTATTATAATAATTTTATATAAATATTTGAAAATATTATAAATAGATAGAATATATGAGAAAAAATGAATAAAATGATTAGAAAAAGATTAAATACATGAGAGAAAATAAATAAAATAATTTAAAAATAAAATAAAATAGATGAGAGTGAATGAATAAAAAAAATATTCAAAAGTGATGAATTAAAAAAACGTCGAGATTATAAGCTTAAACGCTGAGGAGAGAGATAGAAATTTGAGTTTAAACGCAAAAATTTGTTTGATTATAATTTTTGCGTAAACTTTTTACGCAAAATTACTTTAACTAGGGGTGAGTCGGTACGGTATACCTTAATGTTTTATTCATACCATATATCTTACCTAAAATTTTGGTATGCAAAAAATGCATACATTTACCTTACCTTAATTTCGGTATACCTTGATTTCAATATACTTTAATTTTAGCATTCAAAAAATTAATATTTTTACCTTACCTTGATTTCGGTATACTTTAATTCGGTATTATACCTTTGATACCTAAAAAACATATTAACTTAAAAAAATCAATATCATCATTAGGGTAGAGAGACATATATAAAATAATATTTCACTATAATTATATTTTCATATTATTCAAAAATTATATTTCTATAATTAAATTAATATCAATTTTATTTAATTATTTCCTTATAAGTATTATATATATATATATATATATATATATATATATATATATATATATATATATATATATATATATATTTTAACTTATAAATAATATTTCGGTATATCTCTATATATCAAAATTTTAAAAATCTCATACTTTTACTGTACCAATAATTTCGGTATCAGTATCATACCTTACATTTTTTCGGTATACCTTAAAATTCGATATTTTTAATATATTACGATACGGTATTTTCGATATACCTTTAATATTGGTATTTTTTCTCACCTCTAACTTTAGCAGCTTATTATGTAAACGCCTAAACTTAGTTTATAAACGCCAAATCAAACGTGTTTAGTCTGTGATTCTATATTATTTTCCCCTTGAACTATAAGTTCCCAACCTATACAACCCTACATCAATTAACTTCATTCAATCATTAATGACCTTTCTTTTTGTCCTCTTTACTTTTAATGGAGTAATATTTGTGTTTAAGCTTATTTGTACATGGTTCTCAAATGTAAATATTATTCCAGTAAGAGCAAAGAGGAGGAAAAAAAACGAAAGAATTGTGGTCTACAAGTGCAAGGAGACCTTCCCTATCTTCAGCCATTTATATGCATTTTCCTTAGCTAAGCTAAAAAAAGAATTGATTATGTAAATATTTAGAAAATACTTTAGAAATAAAGTATTTAGATGATCTTTATGTATAATCTATTATATGAAACTAGAAAGATGAATAATATTAATATTATACTCATTTTCAATAATACAACATTATTGAGTAACACGTAAATAATTGTTACGATTAGATACAAAATAAATTATTTATAATCGCTTAGAGTGATTGAAAATAAAAATAAAGAAATTCTACTAATTTGAGCGTATATGTAAAAAATAAATTATAAAATATTAGAATTGATATATATGTTACATGGTTATAATAAGTTGTTAATTTCTTTTGAAAATGTGTATATTAAATATAATACTGAGGATAAAAAACTAACATTATAAAATTGTGGTGATTAGACATAAAATAATTGTTAAAACTCTTTAACATCTTTTAAAATAAAAAATAAGAAAATCGATTTTTAAAAGAAAGAATTTGTCCATTACATGGTGTAACGTTAAAATCGACACTTCCCGAGAAGGGTTTTCGTTACTCGATAGTCATGCTCCATAACTTAAATTGTGTTCGAGTCTCGAGTTAGACAAAGAACCAAAATATTAGGCTTTATTAGAGTGCATTAAAAATATTGATTTAGACTAGCTTTGACTTTTTTAAATATACTCTATCTAATTTATTTTTCGAGAAATTAGGAAAGAAAAATAGTTTGTGAGTTCAAACCCGTTTTATTGATTTTGTTCTTGATTCGGTGTTTGTTTGCACGCGAGAAAGTGCACCAGCTTTATGTCTCACCTGTCCATGGTCACTACTTTAAACTTTTGAACATTTAAAATAATAGTATTTTATACCTTATTTATTTATTTATTTATTTTTCTAATTATAGGAGATGTATATATAGATAAATCCATGCTTAAACATTTTCTTAGGCCTTGTTCTCTTTGGATTTTTAAAAAAAATCATCCCAAATCAATTTTCCAATCAATCACTTCTCAACAATCACATCACTCATTTCATTAACCAAAATACTAAAATACCCTCTATTTTAAATTATTATTTTTTATTTTATTCATATATATCAATACCCTTTAAGTTTTTTTACCAAAAATAATCAATACTTCCTCAAAATCATCACCAATCATTACTTTTTTCCCTCCCTAGGTTTTTTCAAAAATCTCAATCCGAACAAGGCCTTAGTTTTATATCATTGTGTGATTAGTACATGCGTCTATGTTATGTGTCCCTAATCAAATAAGAAACTTGTTAGTACATGTACGAATAAAGCTAAAAAAAGGAAAGTAACTAAACCAGAAAATATAAAAAGTTAGTTTAAAAGGGAGTAAAATCCAAACCAACTCAATTCAAATTTTATTATTTATATATTATTATTATTTTTAAATATTATTTAAATATATGTTTAAGTCTTAACCTTAGAGTTATTAACTGTGATATTATATTTTATAAAGAATATTATATTTTTTATCTTTATAAATATATTATGTTTTAAAGATAAATTGATATTTCATTATAATTCACTCAAAAATTAATAAAATTACATTAATTATCATATTTAAATCTATTTTATTGTATTCTTTTATTAGTTAACCATTACCAAAAAACATGACTTATACATTTATGTTTAAATAAAATAAGAAAATTTTGAAAGAAAGTTGATAGTTAATTTATATAGTTTCTAAAATCAATATTTATGTTCTTTTACTCTATTTGAGTTCATTATATATAGTTTGTTTTATACCCACTTAACATATGAAACTAGTAGGATAGTTAATTTATCTCTCCTATTTAAAATTTATAATATTTTCTGTTTTATCTCATCCAATTAATTCAAACATCCAATTAAGCAAGTACGGCCTTATCAATCCGTATTATTAATATATATATATATATATATATATATATATATATATATATATATATATATATATATATATATATATATATATATATATATATATATATATATATATATTATTAATATATATATATATATTATAATTTTTAAGTATATGAATATATATTCTCTTTCATCATATTTATATTAAATAAAATACAAAAACTTTGAAAAAAATTGATATACTTCACACATAACACTTAACTTAATATTATGCCTAAATTCATTTTCAAGTATATATAAAAATAAAATTGTCTATCATTCACGAATTTAAAGAATCTAAATGAGTCGGAGTCATATATTCTCGTATATTCTGCAGAACGCGGTTCTTTCCAAGATTGTATATCATTTTTCAGCCTATTAAGTTTATTTCCTCGTATCAAATTCATTTTAATAAAAAAGATATATAATGATTTAAAATAAACTAGTCAACTCATATATCCCACCATTAATCCTCTATTTACTTATTTTATAATTTCTAAGTAACTTCATGAAATTCGCACAAGTTGAAATTTGAACCATATTCTTTGCATATATAACTCCTTTTTAACTTTTATACGAGCTGAGATTCAAAACCTAGTCCTGAGTGTGAATGTGAAATTTAATTATTAGACACATGTATAAATATATAATTTTTGTAAAAATTTGGAACATTTGAAATACCCAATTTCAGCCTATTTATGTCTCTCCTATGGTATCAAATTCATTTTTATAAAAAAATATATAATGATTTGAAATAAATTACTCAACTCATATATCCCACCATTAATCCCCTATTTATTTATTTATTTTATAATTTCTCAAGTAACTCCATGAAATTCGCACAAATTAAAATTTGAACCAAATTCATTGCATATATAACTCCTTTTAACTTTTCTACTAGCTCAGATTGAAAACCTAGTCTTGAGTTTGAATGTGAAACTTTAATGATTAGATCATCTGTATGAATATATAATTTTGGAAAAAATTGAAACATTAAAATTTGGAACATTTGAAATACCTAATATAAGGACTTATGTATAGAGGGTTGGCTCTTGGATAAGCCTAGCAATCACATGGACTAGGACATACCAACCTCTCCTAAAGCCCATAAATCTACTCATAGGGTAAGGTTAACCCAATTCGTCAAAGATAATTTGTTTTCTAATAATCTTATCCATAAGAGTTCAATCATTTATAAAAGAAATAAATGTATATTTATTAAGTGAAAACAAGTTTTATAGATTGATATTTATTAAACTAGATAAAAAAAAAAAAAACTTTAATAACGACAGCCCAATAGTAAATGCCATATAACTGTATGTATTCTTATATTTTCTTGAAATAAAGACTTGAATCAATTGGTAATAAGCTCAATCTAAACTAAGAAAAGAAAAGAAAATTAACAAAACATACAGATTACCTTTATTTATTTTCTTCTCTGAATTATTTGAATGACATAAATGTAAAGAAGCCATTCATGGTTACAATAACTTATTCATGGAGAAATAAATGTGATGTTTAACAATCTTTGATGCTAAAACATCTGCGTTGGAAACCATGGCAGTCTCCTGTTGAAAAATGCTCAAACTCACAAAACGGAAGCACAATTGCTATATCTAGTGCACATTCCTTTAAACAGATGGCTCTTTGATCTACATTCAGCAGCTTCCACCACCATCGTTCGATTCACCTTATCTATATGAAAGCAACTATTAATGACCAATTATAACCTAACTAATTTTTACTAATAAAATGTAATATTAACCTATAGGTGACATGAGAAACATAACACATAACAATACAAATGAGGTTTTCTCCATCCTCTACTATTTATATTCATTTTTTATGAAGAAAAAAAAGTATATAAAAAAATTAATTATGGTAATGAGGTTTTCTCCCTCATCCCCTGTTTATATACATTTTTTTTTGTGTAGAAAATAAAAGTATATAAAATAATTAATTATGTAAATAATTGATTATGTAAATATTGATAAAATACTTTAGGAATAAAAATTTATATGAGGTTATTTGATCTATGATATGAAATATAGTATTTCAATTTCAATTAAAATTATGGTCAAATAACATAGTACTGAATAAAAAAAATATCCAGTTTTATTAAAGCCCTAAATAGTTTTAATATTTATTAGATTGTATCGAAAAATAACTTAAATAATGTTTGATACAACAGAAAATTAAAATATAAATATTGAATACTGAATTTAAATACAAATAAACACATCAAAACTTTAAGTACTCGATATTTAAATTAGTTGAATAATATCTAAAATTAATATCTAAAAATAAATATTAAGACTATTATATTTTTATATATTAATTATATTAGTTAATAAACTTAATATATTAAATTATATAATTTTATATATTAAATAAAATAAAATAAATAAATAAATAAATACTAATATTTTTTTAACTTGTAATTAAAATTATTAATTTATAATTTATTAACTTAATATATAATATAAAAGAGAGATAATTAGAATAAATATATATATATATATACTCATCTCTCTTCACTCTTTTCAATTTTTTTTTATAATTAGTTTAGATATGATAAATTTGATAAATTATGATATAAGAAAAGAAAGAGGAATAAATATCTATTATCAAATAAACTTATATTAAATAAGTATTTAATATATTGAATTAAGTTGATAATCAATTATCAACCCTATCTTAAAAAAAAAAGTGAAATAATCGTACCAAAGGGCTATAAATTTTTAAAACGTAAAAAAAATTAAAAAAAAAATAAAAGCACTAATTTATTTTTATTTTTTCGTTAAAAAATCCATGTATATTAGAAATGATAAAAATAAGAACGATAATGAAAAATAAACTTGTTATTCAATAGGTTATCAATCTTTTAGGTGTTAAAAAAACAATTAAATTCTCTTTTAAGTGTTCAAGAAGAACGATTAAATTTTTAGTTGAGTTACCGTCTTTTCAGAACGAATCTTAAGATGTCATTAATAATAATAATATTATTAATGATACCAGACAAATATAATAAATAATAATTAAAAATTTGACAATTTTTTTACACACATAATCTACTAATAAATAATTAGGATGGTAACCTGAGTTTAAAATTCAAAAAAAAATAAAAATAAAAGCCTATCTCTTGGATGTGAATGTCCTTGAATTTGGTCATCCTCAACTTCATTTCAATCTTTTTATGACTATTTAATAATAATAATAATAATAATAATAATAATAATAAAAGATAAAAAAAAAAAATTGTGTTCTAAGGAGTTAACAAGAGTGTTGTCTATAACAGATCTATTTGTTTTGTTGTCTGTACCATTTCTCGACCCTAAATTGAGTTTATAGATTTGATTTTAGGAAGAATAGATTTAGAACATAATATTGTTTGATAAAACTACTTAATTATGTAGAGTAAATAAAAACTTATACCCTATTTATAAAACTAAAACATTTATAATATTTTTTTAAATAGTTCATATATTATAAAAAAAATAGAATAACTTAACACAACAAAACATATATCATCCTAATCAAGTATTAAATAAGTAGATAACTTAAGCGCCTTAACATAATTATTCAAACCACTAATAATAATTATCTTCTAATTTTTTATATATTTATAAATAGTCGGGAGTAAACACTCTAACTCATGACTACGAGGACATGAGTTCACCATGTCACAACGTGAATGACACTCCCAAACCCTACTCTATATTTAGGTAGTCCAACATACCAGAAGAGTTCAATTGTTTAAGGAGTATAATTTCAAATCAATGACCAGTAATACTACATTGGTTTCCTGCACAAAAACCCCACATTTCTTAGATGAAAGCTCAAGAACACAATCGCAGTCTTAAAGGTCAAAAGTATTTTCGAAAAAACAAAAAAAAGGAAGCAAACCAGCACTATAGTGTTCAGTCAATGATTCTCTACTTTTTTTTCTGGTAGTAAAACATAAGTTCTATCCTTCTAAGTGGATCTCAGAACCTTTTACTTGTTACATACCAAAGTATATAAACCAAATTTGGATAAAGGATGATAAAAGTAAACATTAGAACTCATCTAATGTTTTGTCTAGAAACCCAACAATTTGGGAATATGTACTGTACACAGAATGTCTAATGCCAGCAAACATGTTACCTTGTAGTGATGTCATTCTTAATGGCTCATTTTGAAACCCCGAAAACTGCAGATGTTGTTCTTTATTCCGTAACAGGTGTTTGTTCTAGAGCCTTCACAGGTTCTAGGTTGTCTTCAACCAAAGCGTAGACTACAGCTGTTCTAGAAGGTGCATATATTTGGAAAGAGCGTGGTCGCTCATCGTACCACCCTTCCTGCATTATGTATCATTACAATTTTTAAATACTTGTTTGTTTTCATGTTGAAATAATGAAGAAATTAGTTCACTGGTCAGTTTCTTACCGAGGTGAAATACTCTGCTTTGTGATCAAGTCTACTGAAGCCTCCAAACAATGCATCATCAGAATCCAAGACAATCTATAGAAAATGCAACAATTAGTACTTATACTAGATAGTTCCCTCTGATAGGAATCTAATCTTGTCTGTTTTGTTTTTTGCTTTCCCGCTTTTGCAATCCATGATCGCACCTTGTACTATTCTTCTTAACATAAAAATTGACCTTTTTTTAAAAAGAGTAAAGATTTAAACTTTGATGCACATCAATGGAAGACATCAAGGATTAAAGCATTAAGTCATTAAAACCTTGGCATCTTAGATTCCTGTAATCAACAACTTGCAAAAATCAGATGGTCTTATGAGTAACCAGAGGTACATGGGAAGACCTACAACTAGGGGTAGAAGATCAAACCCTAGAAGCTTGTAGGATAACAATTAGATTCATTTCTCATTAATTGTTAGTGATCTGGAAGTAGGTTGTTACGACAGGTTTATATAGGTGGATAGGACCCCCAATTTAGAGGTATTTGAAAGGTAAAGTGTGACTTTCAAAGGCATCTCAATGTGACTGCATTGTATTTTCCACATATAATACATTTGATTGCATCTCATTATGCTTTCAGTAATTCCTAAAACCATTATTAGAATGATTCATATAGGTATTTAGTAATGAAAATGTATTTAACTGTTTATTTTTGGTTTGAGTTTGAAAGTTGTATTATAAAGAAATCTATGGCAGAAAAAAAAACTCATATATATGAAGTGATTGGACAACATATGTTTTCATAGGTATTTGTCCAGAAAAGGGGATTAAGAATATGAGAGAAAAATCTAGACCAATAATAGCTATCGATTGTGTTGCCAAACAATGGTGAAGTGGTAGCCAGTGAGATTTCACAAGGCTAGAAACAGTGATACCAAACAAGGCCAAAGATGAAAAGAGAACTCATCCCTTAATCAGACTTCAATATCTCTTGGTCCCAGTTTAAGTAAATAGTCTTCAGCATCTACTTAAACTCCAAATTAACAAAATTATGAAAACACAAAATGGGAAAGAACCTATTACTGACTTAGGAGATTTAACTTGAACTCAAGCATCAAACTATGATAGAATTATTGGAAATCCATTACATGTGACAACAACTAAGGCTGGATTTTAACAAGTGATAGAACTAAATATGTGAAGCTGCGGGGATAAGAGGATATTGAAGCACAAAATCCAGCCTTAGTTGTTGTCACATGTAATGTATTCAACCTAAACCAGAACACATACAAAATTGTAGGAAGCATACCCTGTATTTTCCTGGCTTCAAGCATCCAACTCCGTAATCTGAATAGCTGTTACACCAATGAAAGTTAAAGACAAAAACCAAGTTTCCTTTCTCAAAGACAACCATCCGATCTCCTTCGTCCTTCCTTGATATGTATTGATGTGATGATGTCATGAACTGCACATACATAAACAAACACCATCAGTTTATACTTTTCACCAGCATAAACAATCTTAGGTTACAACATGTGTAGGAAGTCTTCTTTTTTAAATGTGTAGGATGAAGTTGTGGGGAATTTAATACACAAATAGATTGGGGCAGGTTTATCACGTTGGAAGGTAAAGAGATTTTAAATACTTTTGGTTCCATGGTAAGAAGATGGAACTTAATACAATATAACATTCCCTTTGTCTTGTGCAAGGGTGATATTGACCAAAAGCATTTCCCCATAACAGGTAGTAACATTTGCAAACGGACAACAAAATGCCACCATACTCAGATGTGCATCCCAATGACAAATTAGTCATAAACATATTGATTCCCAAGACATTAATGTCTTTGGAAAGAACTCAGGTTTACAGATTGAATGTTCACTAATGCGTAACTACCAAAAGGAAAATATCATAGACCATTATCATACCAAGCATTCAAACAAAACGAACAAAGAAAGAACGTACACCATACTCTTCTTCAAGATGTTGCATTGCCTGATCAAATTCTTGCAATCCATTGTATCTAAGATAATTTGCATCACCCTGTAAGTGGAAGTACAATTAGAAGTACCTTAAGGTGCAATCAGCTATTTCCAAGAACATGGCAACTCTCAATATTATAAAATGTCAAGCAACAAAAATAAAAGAGGCGGCTTGTTATCCTCAAGAATAAGTCCATGCAATCTGCATGTTGCCATCAAGCAATGAAGAACAAAAAGATGTGTTTTTATTGTATCAAATGTGCCTATGGCTTAAACACACTATGGTATACACACTAAAACCTGGGAAAACTAACGTATCCACAGCTTGTGAAACAGATATTTTATTTGCAAATAATCAATTGAAAATATTTAGGAAGGTTGAGTTTTTGGTGAAACTATTTTCATTTTAAAATGTCCAAGGTGAAGACTTGAACCCATGGTGAAACTATTTTTTTAGTTCATGTGCTCTACCTCTGAGCTATGCGTCTCCACTATTTTTTTGTGAAACTATTAAAGACCTTTTTAAAATAAGCTTTTGAAACTTGATTACACATTTATATATCCATCCACCCTACAAAGTCACAATTGTTTTATTGTACACACACATTTATACATCTTTTAAAAAAAATTAAGATGCTTTTTCAAACACATCTCTATATTTATAAACCTATTTTATTGTGTTTTCATGATACATCTTGTTCTTATTGTTGTACTTATAGGATCATTTTTTTAATGATCAAAGGTGAGATAAGATTTTCATAAAAAAAAAAGAGTTTAAAACACTTGAAATGTTTTTTATATTTGTTTATATAATTAGACTTTCACTTAAGTTTATTATCTCAAATATGAACAAATATATTTGTTAAATAAAATCTGAAGGCATCATCTATACAAATTGAGTTACATACATGTTGACTGGTAAAAGAGAAAAAAATTGAAAGGCCAAAAGCATAAATGTAACTTACGAGATCAAATCTACGCCTGCATTTATCAAAACTGTTGTTATTTCCAGGTATTACCGATCCATTAGAAAGGCGTTGTTCACCCCTAGGAAAATCGATCCACTCTGACAAGAATTGTGCAAAGTTATGGACAATCTAAATACACCACATGCAAGAACTGTTTATTACACTCACAATAATCAATAGATAAATGAACTACTCTAACCTGGATGGCCAAATTCATTTCCCATAAAATTAAGATAGCCTTCTCCACCTAAGCCCATGGTAATAAGTCTGATCATTTTGTGCAGTGCTATTCCTCGATCAATTACAGGGGTCGACGGTCTATCTATTGCCATGAAGTCATACATATCCTGAAAATATCACAGTAGCAACCAAGGAAAGAAGTGTTTAATACATGTCTCTGAGTCCTAAAGCATACAAAGTATTATGACTCACATTCATATTAAGATGTAATTCTACTTTAAGGAAATACATAAAAAAATCTCTAAGTGTATATGTGCAGATACTCTCTATCACACTTCATGTGACAAAATTCTCATTTTTCATCCTTTCATATGACACCAATAATATTCTTATGATTTTCAAAATCAAATCAATATATTATAGTATAATCTAAGTAAAGTTTTATACATTTACTAAGAAAACCTTCATTTGATAGAGATGTCACAGCATGCAAGTGTGACATGCAGATAATAAGGTTGGATGGAACTTGTAATTTCAATTATCAAACTTGAATACTCTTGGCAAATGAAACCAACACACTTCAGAATTATTGTTTAAAGCTTGAATTATATAATATCAGTAACATAAAATTAATCCTAAGAAACATCAAAGGAAAAATTTGAAGTCAGAGGCTAATCATTAATCTTATTCCTTAAAAATGACTTCATTATTATCAGCATGGCTACAGTGTAGATACTATAAATCCATGCAATTCTTCTAAGGGGTAGGTGTACTTCTTGGAAGGAAGACAGTAGTTAGTCATGCCATGAAAGTTTGTTAGATAGTTAGCCCCAAACATTATTACTTCAAATACTTGATCAGTACAATAATATAGAAGACCAATCTCATTGTTCACATTACATACCCCTTGTAATTTTGGGGAACATAGTTAAAGAGAGGGCAAACCTTATCCATTAACCAAAATGCAATGGTTTTGTCACCAACTAGAGCTTGATCATGACTTTCCGCATAAGCAACACATTTTTCTAACCATCTTCTATTTGTGAGTGTGTAAACAATATCACCCACCTGCCAATCCTCATCTCGTTTCCTGTGTCAAGTACAACAAGACAAAGAATAAATGTCTTGAAATATCAGTCACAGAGTAGTATATAGACTAGCTCGGATTAGAACCAAAGATCTATTGTAGACAAAAATAAGTCGTCAAGTTAAGAACAATTGAATCATCATCATGAATAGTAACGTAGCATCCAGATAAAGAGCTGACAAAACTATTTTGAAGGACTAAATCCAAAGAGAGTGCAGATGTCCCCCTCACTATCTAGTCAATCTGGACTGATGGATTATTTTATGTTTTTGGAAACTTCTATCAAATGTAAATGAAAAAAGAAACAATAAAAACAATATCAAAACAATGAATGAAAGAGAACAGCTCCATGGAAGAGTGTGAAGCATCACATGTCAAATCAACAAAAGTAGACCACTAAAAAGAGAATAGTTTTAAGAAATAAAAAGTTCTCTTCCAATACATCCTGTTTGTAAAGGGTTTTTTTCTCACAAAAAAAAAATATTTATAAAGGTTCGGTTTGGATGAAGTTTCTTTGCCTATTATTACAGGCTTTTCTTTCATTCTCTTGTCTTAACAGTTTTTTGATAAATAAATCTATAACTAGCATTGAAATATATAATATCACTACGCCAACAATTTTAGAAACATCATACTTCAGAAGTTCTATCCACTTATCAGCAATGGCCATGTGCAGGCGATAGTCAAATCCAATACCACCATCTTCAACAGGAATACAGAATGTTGGCATTCCACTAACCTGAGAAACAAAAAGAATGATTAATCAGCAAAAGGTCAATTTGTAAATATCAAATTTATTAGTAATGTTGCTAGTCTTTGCAGTTCATGCCTCATGGATTTTGCATAATAAACACTATGACTTCATTAGAACTTCTTAAGAAACATAGCATAACTTTAGAATCCATTAAATAATATTGTCATTGTAAAAAATGAAGGGAAAGTGGATTTGGTATATTTTGTGATATTTTCAACTATTATAAAGGAAGGCCAATTTATAGGCAATACTAGATGAAAGTAAATAAATGATAGAAAAACTTCCTAGCTAGACCACTTTCTTGTAAAGACAGTGCTTTAAAATATGTCTAGTTTGATATTTACACACTCCCCCCCCCCCCCCCCCCCCCCCCCCCCCCCTCAAACTAGGCGGAAAATTTCAGCCTTAATAAGGAGGCTCTGAAGATCTTGATTCAACAAAAAAAAATGGCTTTGAGACAATCGCCGAACATAGGCTGACGTCAAACATCTTGCACAGTGGTATCATAGAAGTCTGCAGAATTTATATTTATATTGTGTTTACCCCCATCAAATATATGAGAAATTTATCCCCCAATCTCTCCTATTTCTCAAATTCTTCAATATCACTCCATGCAGAAACCTAGTTTGACATTAAATTATCTCAGATTCTCACTATCCAAAAATTGCATATTTTCTCAAAATGAGGTAAATTAAATTATCTGACTACATGATCATATGTCTACCAGTGTTATTGTGTTCCTACATTTTGAGAATCAAAAGATATGGACTTTGACATTCATAGAAGGAGCTTCATAACTAAAAAATGACGTGGAAAAAAATATCTTTTGTTCTGAGCAGTAATCTACTAGTTTTTTTGTGCATATCATCCTTGCGCAGGAGCCATGCTAATCTTCTCTGTATCGTTCCAATTTTATCGGATGTCCCCGAAGGGACAGTAATCTACTAGTTTATCATAACCTATCAAGTGAAAAGAACTACATACATCTTCCCCAATTGTGAGAGTAGTAGGGAAAAACCCATGAATCATATCATTGATCAGCATAAGATAAGTCACAGCATCCACATCTGTCGCAAATCCAAAGTACTCGCTGTAGTTTCCTGTAAATGCTACCTGATTTGCTTGAACAAAAAAAAGTGTGTAAGCGAATAAATAGCAAGAGATATTTGAGTGTTGAGTAACACACACACATATATATATGTGTGTGTGCTTGCACATATAAATGCAGTGACATACATAAACATCAGTAAATAATTGTGTATATAATGAGAATTGTCAAACTATGATCAACATCGGAAGCTATTAACTTTCTGAAAATTAGTCCACTTTCAAAACCCTAAAAATTATCATGATAGGCATCTGACTCAGTGATTAGTTATTTCATCCCACCAAAAAAAATAGATTTCTGTGAATATTGCAGATTCAGATCTATCAAAATTAAAGATCTAAAACTTGGACACGAAAATATGATTAATTCATTGGTTGTTACCAGAGTAAAATTACACAGACTGGAGTCATTATCTTCCAATAGATATACTTGTGTCAGGGAAAACCTAGTTACATGGAAAAGAAAGAAGCAGTTTGTGGTTTCAAAAAGCAACATTGAAGAGAGCTGGGATCTATGAAGGTCTGTAGAGTCGAAAAATACTATGTGAACTTACAGTAATATCTTAAAAAGAGGTCAAAATAAAACGCAACAATCAATCAAACATCAATATTGCAAAGAATACACTACACAAAAGGAAACACATCGAGATCGACAGACATTTCATCTTATATAACATTGAGAATGGATTCGTGGAACATATATACTTTCCTTCAACACATCAAACAACAAACATCATCACAAAGGCTCTCCAATTATCCAACTTCAAAGAATTGTTTAACAAGTTAAGCAAGTAAAGTTTGTACAATTCAACTTATACAATTATTTTTGGAGATTTTATTTTATTAATCCCTTTAATTATGGAAATTACTCCATTTATTTAGCTAGGTTTGTGTATATATTAACGTAATGTAAATTGAGTTATTCCATTAAGAAATAATGTAAATATCTACAACTTTTTTTTAATCACACCATGTAACCACACATGTCTATTGTGCATCACCTAGCATTTTGGTCAAACCTGCAAGCCATGATGCGTGTACATCATTGAAGTCACTCCGTCAAATCTGAACCCATCAAATTTGTATTCATCCAACCACCATCTTACATTTGAAACAAGAAACCTGAGTACCTAAGGCAAAAGGAAACAAGAAATCAAAATATGTAGGGATGCATTGACCCTAAGGACAAAATCTAGAAGTAGCATATTTTGAAACATACTTCCCAATC
Source organism: Impatiens glandulifera (assembly GCF_907164915.1). Classification (NCBI taxonomy): domain Eukaryota; kingdom Viridiplantae; phylum Streptophyta; class Magnoliopsida; order Ericales; family Balsaminaceae; genus Impatiens; species Impatiens glandulifera. Next base: position 7,746,389 of record NC_061867.1, on the reverse strand, counting down.
ACCATAGTTAAATAGTCGGGAGTCCCACAACCAATGATAACCTCGTGCTCCAGAGTGAAAGTAGTGACTATCAGTCCCATCAAACATGTTCAACCCATCCAAAGTATTACTTGAAGCATGACTGATACATAGAAGATTTCCTTATCAGGCATTAGGACATAAAGAAGACCATGAGTTAATAGAGTAAAATCAAGAAAAATATATCAAATTCTTAAAAAACTGGCTGAGGTTATCAAGTGATAATAAATCCAGACACTGACTTTGGTCGTTAATACGGTGAAAGAAAGTGGAATAAATATTCACAGCATTTAAAGACAAACAATAACTTCACCGTATTTACCATAGAATTATGTGAAATAAAAATATAATTGAACATTAAGGACAGACGTGATATAGAACCACATGAAGGAGCTCTAGTAATTGAGTTATTTATCCTTATCTCTTATCCGGTTCAGCTTAATTTATGAAGACTTGCCAAAATTCTTCCCATGCTTCCTTCTCTTCGTGCCTTGCTTACATCTCTATGAATTATTAAATCTCCTATTTTATAAATTTCACTTATCTCTTCAGTTGTAAGAACAATGTCTTTCTGCACATATATACTCCTTTTGACATGTTGCTCAAATTTCTTGGCTTAGTGGGACCAACTCCATTCATGATAGTGAAACATAGTGTGCTGCTGATATATCATGTTAGAAAGTTATGTTTATCAATATGATTGTGGGATTCTTTATATGTTTCAACAGGTGTTAGAAATTCACTAGATTTAGTAACCTTTTGTATTTTGTTCTTTGAACATTCTATTTTGGGGATTTCTTGCTTTTCTAATATTTTAACATGGTATATTTTTCTAATTTGAACTAATCATACATATTATATGCCTTGAACTAGAATTAGGTATAATCTTGAATAGAAAAGTATAATTGACACAAGGATAAAAGAATTATATTGAGACGAGAAGTGAAGAATTAATTAAGAAAGATAGAACCCTAATTGCTAAGGTAAATCCAATGAGGATGAGAGAGGAAAACTCAGAATTGAACTAATCATTTCATAACTACAATATAACTTCTACTAATCTATTTATACTATTTATTTATAACCACCACTACATGTTATTAACCGCTATTCAAACCTAGGACTTTAGCCCAAACCCTTTCCCCTTATAACACTACATACCCCTTAATTTCGTTAGTCAGCGTCATTAAACAAATGTTCTGCTGAAACTTCAAAACATCATCAGAATTGCTTCATTAGGCTATCGGGTGGTTCCTCGAACCATAAGAAGTACCTTTTACTCATCAACGACTTATGATAAAAAAAATTCTTCAGAGAAAACTGTAGAATTATCCTCAAATATGGAAAGTCGGTAGAAAATCAATCAATTAAAGTATTGATTTACTAACTGACCGAGAATGGAAAGTCATCAGTAAATCAATGAATTAGACTAATTGATTGAAGATTTGCTATCAAATCAATTATATGATTTTATCGTTTAAATCATTTCCTTTTCTGCAAATGTATTTTTCACTATTTAAGTATTGGACTTCCTATGTAAGAACACAACCAATAAACTGGCAATAAATTTCTCTCTTTTCTTTAAATTTCTACAAAAACTTTCATCATCTGGTGGTTCTTCAAACCACAAGAAGTACCCCATTTTTTTGCCTTGAATCAAGACATGATTGAAACATAGGGTCATTGGCCAAGATTTGGTTTTTGAGATTCTCAAATGCATCAATTGTCAAAACGAAATGAGCTATGCCTCGGTCAACTTGATCACGACAATATGTATTAACATATGTTGATTGCATTTCGTGTTCGTTAATCACCGTCATTGGCATCTCGTTTTCCAAGACCAATTTTGGGATTTGTAAGGAAATAACTGACAACTTTGCATTACCGCATATCTCTTCTCCAAACCTAAAATCGTCGCCTTTTGTCTCGTATTTCTTTTGAGTCTCCACTTTTTCTTCATCAACACTTGTTTGTTTGGACATTTGAGGAACCAGACTTGAGTTCTTCAATCCATCAAAATAGTTCCAATGTTTTTTCCTAAAACATTCGTTGATTGTTGAAGTGCTTTGCCCTTAACATTTTCCTCTAATTGCATAATCACCTTCTACATTGCGGGCATCATTTCATCCATTTTGTTGAGTCGTTTATCATTTCGATCTAATCTTTTATCACTTTCCTTGAGCTTCAAACCCATCACTTTTAGCTCGTCTTCTATTTCGAGTTCCACCACTACAACTGTCAAGAAATACTTGATGATCCCTCCTTTAACCTCAGCTAGCCACAATAGCCAGACCAATAATCCCAAAAACAATATAATCCAGTAGCTTCAACAATTTAGTAGCAGTCAAACATGATCTCTGGTTCCAAGATCGATCATTGTGCAAACAGTAAAATAATGCACTACAACTAAATTAAGAGAGACAAATACAGCTTCTCTCCTCTTTCAGTAGCAACTTGATTATAGTATTCCTACCCAAAAGGACTATCTGACCTTAGAAATCCACTTCTGAATGCCTATCACACCAAAATTAAATCACAAGTAAACGAAACCCGATTTCGGTTGTCTCTGAACCAGATTTGACGAACCACTCGCAGTTGACGATCTCCTCTTCTTCACTTTGTTCTTCTTCGATTGCTGCTTTCTCTTCAAATTCGCAGATCGATTCTTACAACATTTTTTCATTCATATCATCGCTAGTCGATTCCACAATTTTCAATAATCGAAATACAAATTCTTCTGATTGAAATATGCACAACATCCTGTTTCTCTCTAGCCGTTTGGAGATGATGACCTGGAGCTGTGACTTCTTCTTCAGTTCTGGAGTTCTGTTCTCAGCTTCAACACCAATATCAGTTCTGATTTGCGGCAGAAATGAGACTGTTGAATTGTAATCTGATCGGTGATGGTTTATTCCTTCATAAACGATCAGTCAGTTATTATGCTACTGCCTCTTCTAGAACTTTTTCACTGTACACACTATTTTGCCAAGAACGGGCTCTAATACCAATGATATACCTTAAACTAGAAATATGCATAATCTTGAATAGAAAGTTATAATTGACACAATGATAAAAGAATTATATTGAGATGTGGAATGAAGAATTAATGGAGAGAGATAGAACCCTAACTGCTAGGGTTAAAACAATGGGGATGAGAGAGGAAAACTCAGAATTGAACTAATCATTTCATAACTACAGTATAACTTCTACTAATCTATTTATAACTACCACTATCTGTTCTTAACCGCTATTCAATCCTAGGGAATTAGCCCTAACCCTTTCCCCTTATAACAACATATTGGAGCAGTAGTGCAGTACCATAACTATGCTTAGGTGCATTTTAAATTTGCAGGCAAATTTCTAATTTCATGTATGAGTTCTCCTTCAAAAATCAGGTACCATACTAACATACACCGAAGTGGGAATACAAGGTTCTTTAGAATCATGTTATGGACGCAACCAAAATCCAAAATTTATCAAATCATAAAATTGATAAAATAATAATATGTCAAGTCAAGATTACCTGTGAACAATGTCCATTAGAACCACCAAACCTAGCTCATGAGCTCTATCTATTAGAGACTTCAGATCTTCAGGACTTCCACAGCGACTGCTAGGAGCAAAGAAATTGGTAACATGATACCTAAACAAAATAAAATGAGTCAAAAACATATTAGAGTAAATTATTGACAATATTTCATAGTAGCCAGATCAAATCATTGTAACCACAAAAAAAAAGTTAAAAAGAAACAATGGCCTTGTTCCATTTCAATGAATTCTTAGACTGATTCTGAATATTTCCAAGTAATTCTACAAAATGATGTGGTTACAATCTCAAATTTGATTTCTCATCGAGTCACTTATTTTTATTTTATTTTTCATCACTCAAATGAGTCAATTAGCATACAAGTCCAAATAGAACAAGGCCAAAGAAACAGCGGAAATGATAACAGTTGCAGTACAACATTCAAAAGTTTGAGTAAAATGATTTTACCCAAAGCTAGCATAGTATGAATGCTCCTGAATGGCCATGATTTGAACAGCATTATAACCAAGCTTTTTAATACGTGGAAGCACATCATCTCTGAAGTTAGCATAAGAGTTAATCATTGGTTCCTGCAGGTCAGAGTCAAGATAGGATTATTGGAAAAGAGATCTTGTAAAATATTGAAGACACTAGACTTCGTCAGATTAATAGGCACCAGAAATAAATGGAATTAAACCATTGACCATGTTGTCTATTGGCTTTTGTGTAATAGAATAGGATAGAACCCTTACCTTCACAATGACAACTACATATTTACTAATTTTCACACACAAAAAAACTACATATCTACTAATTACACATTTACACTGCTTGAATTCTTAATGGAATTTAATAAAAATGTAACAAACAAAAACTTCCACATTTAATAAAAGAAACCAAGACACTCATGTTTCAGCTTTGGCTCAGGGAAATATCCACAATCAAGGACAAAGCCTAAACAATGAATCCAAGATACTAATCTGTAGAGAGAAGATAAAGCACATACCGTACTACTCATGCCAACATGCGACTCATAAATCCTCAGTGATTTTGGCTTCATTGGCCGAGGATGTTTGAATACATATTTCTCCTACAAATAGAAATGAATGTCGTTCGTAAGCAGAAGAGCTTGGGGATAAATGGTAAATTTGGTATCGAAATTGTTTTAACCCTCAAAACTGTCATAACTGCGATTTTATAGGCTTCTGGAAAAGATCAAATGATTTAGTTTATTTTTCCAATTAGCAAACGCATAATACATGAAATGTGATACACGTTCTTCCAGGTTGATCAAATATTAAAATTTTGGAGAAAAATATATGCATGCAAGTTGCAACATGGAAATAGCATATACCTGATAGTCTTAAGAAGGAATAATCAGGTCCTGGAAAATTTTAAACATATTACCTCTTCAGGGGGATCATAATATATCCCATTATATGGAATCTCTCCAGGTGCCTGTATGGAGAACTTGATCCATGCTGGTATAGAGTCTTTAACACCAGAAGGAGTATCCATACGGATCTACAGTTCAACAGAAATGATGTAGATTATGAAAAAGATTCCCCATGATCTACAAAAAATGCAAATAAAACAATCAAATAGAACCCCTTGCAAGCAAGCAGTTTTAATTGGAAACGTGTTTTCGGGAAAATAAGAAAGCAACTTTCTAGCATAGGATTTTTTACATGCAATTGATACATGAACGGGAGTTTCATATGCAAAAATTTACAAGCATTCATTTATTTATAATCCTTAATAAACAGTAAAATAAATTCAAGGTCATGCAATCAAAAGGAGGATTTTTCAGAGGTAAATTAGAAGAGGTTATTTTGCAGACAAAGCCTTATGATCATTTCATCTCACGCTGTAAACAAAGCCAACAAACAAACTTAATTTAGTGGTTACACTTACTCATATATGGAGTTATTAACTCTCTGGATTTCTAAACCATTGGGTTCTCTTTCTATGAGTTAACACAATAGTTCTAAAATTAGAAAGAAGTCCAATATTCCAAACATATTTTAGCTAGATAAAAAGGGGAAATTACATACTAGGCAGTTTCTATTGTCCGTTGAAAGAGCTTGTCTAGGAGATAAATAATTACCTTAACTCTTGAGCCATGTGGTATTGCTGGGCTACCATCAGCATTGTTTGGCAAAAAGATCTCCCAGACACCTACTTCATTCTGTTCAGAATCCATCATATATAAGTAAATATTTCTTTCTCCTCTTCAGCTTTTCAGAATCTCAAAAGAATGCTCAATGTAAGTAAAAATGATTTTGGGTTTAGAGCATAACCATTAAAAAGTGATATTAGACAGACAAGTGATGAAACAAAGTGTCCTGAAAGCCAATAAACTAGCATGGGAACTACCTTTTGAATGGTAACTAGAGTCAAGACAAGAACTAATCATGGATCTGGATTTAGTCTCCCACATTGAACACTAATGGACTTCACACTTGTGTTTATAAGGAAGAGGGATGCCTAACAGAGTTATAAGAGTACCAACTTATGTGACAAACTATTATAGCCCCATTGCACAAATGGCAAGACCCAAGTCATAAACAGAGCCTTTTTTTAAATGGTATCTTGTCACATCACCATTACATTCACTTTGATGTTGTTTGTTTTTTGTATGAAACTTGTGATTGAATTAGATAAAACTTTTTAAAGTGAAAGTGGATGAAAAAATGATTTATTGACAAATTTTATACCATGCTAAGGAAAACTTTGTTGATAACAGGTAGTCTACCCTCTCCTCATGTGGTGGACGATTTGGAAAGAAAGGAATAGAAGAATTTTCCAAGGAAAAAACTACATCGTCAAAAAAATTAAAGGCTTTATGCTTCATGCTAATGCTTCAATTCGGAAAAGGGGGTTTAGAACGGGAGGAGATTTTTTTTATCTTACTGGAATCTAACTTTTTGTGTTCTTGTTTTCATTTTTGGTTTTTCCCATCCCCGTCCCCTTATTTGTAATGCTGCGTTCCTATTGTCCTAACGAAAAGTTGAGATTTTTCAAAACAAACAAAATTGATAACTTTTTGACAAATGACTTCTTTTTGTGGCAAAGTGAAAAATGAGGTAGCAAAAGGCTATATATATATAAATAGGAGGGAGAAAGGTGCAGATACGACTCATGAAACAAAAACATCAACACTCCAAAGATTATACACAAGATTGGAGCAAACATAAATGCATGAATAAGTAATTGTTACCACCTGAGCCATAACATCAGCTTTAGGATTCCAATTGTTGAAATCACCAATCAGTGCTGCAGACTAAGAATGCAAAACAAGAATGAAAGAATTAGAATTTATCACAAAAACAACCAAATGCTTTACAGAAATGCATATGAAAATAAGTGATATGGACAAAGTAATGTGACCACATAGTTCCAACTTACAAGAAACCTATAGCTAAAACAAAACCATGACTAATAACCAAAATTCAGAAATGGATTTAATGATCATTTTTTTCTATTGCATGTGTTGAACTCAAGAAGTAGGCAAACAATGTGACTAGCTACATTTTTTCGAAAGAAAATATAAAGGAAATGTCTGTCATTGTGTTTTCAGATATTGGCAGGCTTAACTGACATGTCATAGTCATTGTCAAGTTAATCAAAGATTTAGAGCCACAATCTACAACCAAAATTTGCAATTATAAATCAGAATAATGGAAACATTTTATTTCATCACAAGCATATCATTTGAGAGAGGGAAAATGATGATGAGATGAGAAAAGTTCAGGTCTGGTTAGCATTATATAATAAACTTCAAACAAAAATTATAAAATGGGCATCAGTGAAAATTGGAAGACCATCCCACTTATCATGTGAAGGACATTCCAAGGAACGGGATTAGGGAAAGAGATTATCAAAGGTGACAACAACGAGAATCAGTTTCTTGTACTAATGAGAAGAACAGGAAAGTGATTCTAACAACGAGAAACAAGTTATATTCTTCTCTAAAACTGATTTCTATTCACTTTTATTTTTTTCCTTGACCACCATAGGTTAGTATGCTATCACTTTGTCATTGTGCTAATAGCACATCCCTTGTTTCTATTACTTCGTATAAATTATATGAACCTTTTTATACATTTTTTTAATTTAAATTAGTAAACACGGATCTGGAAAATGATATTTTAATAAATACAGATAATGTTATACAAAAATGCCTTTCATAATTCCAGAATGGCTATACCTACGTAGTTGCAACGCAGTCCACATTTACTAATTGAGAAAAATTACCATAAGAAGTAATATGAGATTCAGAGCGTGACAATTGTCCAACTGAGAAAATTTCCTTCTTTAAACATTACTGTATATGGGAAATTATTGACTCCAAGCTCAAACTATGAACATATTGAGCTCATTATTCAGTTGAAGGAAGCAGTACATAAAATTCAGTTGAACTTCGTGAGATAAACACTCCCAACTATGCAGTGCTCATTATTCAAATGGGAGAAAAAAAATAATTGAAGATGAGAAGAATACTAACCTTAGCTCCTGGGGCCCACTCCCTGTAAGTGATACCTGTATCACTGGAACAACAGGAAAATATTTATCATCTATTTATCATTTCCACAAGTTAAAAAAAATTTAATACATGTTATATGCACTAAAAATGATTAGAAAGCAAAACCATAAAAAGTTGCTTAAAAGTTAAAAGTATGCTATTAAAGATATCAAAACTAGTTATTGCTAGTGTTCCATGAAAAGAAAAAGTACCAACAATCACCACAAGGTGTTAATGGCTGTAGAAGGAAATTAGGAGTTGTATAAGTTAGGAGATTATATCCTTTCCAGTTTTTTATTTGTGTAACACTATATACATAACTAGTGAATGAAAGCAATGCATTGAATATTTTCCCAAATATATAGTTTCACGTTCACGGTATTAGGGCATTAGGATTTCTTACACACTAGTTATGATTTTCTTCAACTCATGACTACACGAGGATTACACATGTCATTATGAGACCTTCGTGGTGACTATGATTTTCATTTTTTTTTTAAAGTGCAGTACATGATGAAGGTTCAAACTGTAACAGACCAAAATTAGAGAAGATCGGAGCGAACTTGACTGTCAATCCACAAAAATGATTTTTCTTAGATATTCATCTCTTCAAATTGGGATACAAATGCTACTCCCACACTACAAAGAAATCCTATGTCTCAATGGGTGTCGCGTTCCTTGGAAACTAAACGTACTAGCCTATGGTCTGATTAAGGGGGAGAACATCAGTGAGAGCCACAACCAGAGATTATCTGGAACATAATCATCCCTCATAATTCCTACCATACGTAACCTAGAAGTACAGAAAGTTTGTGTATGCTACACAAAATTACTCCCAGCACTACTCCAACATGAGGAACTTAATCCGGATCCTACAGATACTCCACACAAGTACGACTTCAAATTATGACTCTAATTTACCTTGGAGTTTCAGAGATAGAACTATACCTTCTGTTAAAACCAAACTTCTCATACCCCCGAGAAAAAGCATCTAAACCACCTTCATACTTGTCAATATTCTCACGAAGTTTCTTGTATTGCTTGTATCTGCTTGAACAAAAAAACAGAAACTAAATTTGCTAATTCCAAGAAGTATCCTACAGTTGCAACAAAATGTGTAAAGAAAGATATATATAAAGGTAAGTTAAAGCAATCGCAAGGAATTCAAAGTAATTCAATGAATAGAACACGGAACATGGATTTATGCTACTGAAGAAAAGGAAACTGGATACCTTTAACAAATTATATATTGAAAAGAAATAAGGAACCAAAAAGACCTCATACCGATAATCCAAATGACCACGATAATTATCCAACAGTGGATCTATCTCATATATCTTCTGCCCATTCCCAGGCGGAGGAATTGACCTTTTACGAATAACATCCTTTTCATTCCATATTGCCTCATATTTAGCTACATCCATCAAGTCCTCGTTGTGTTCCAACTCCACACCAATTACATTATCGGAAATCTGAACTCAATAAAAACCAAGGAAATGTAACACATGCTAATTGATAAGATTTTATGAAACATAAAAGCATGTAACAGAACCTGAGGATCATCTACCACTCCACCAGGTACCAAAAGCTTATCAGATGCAACAACAACAGAGGCTGGGGAATCGGAATCATAAGACGAATTTCGCACAATAATCTTCCCTATATAAAACCACATTTTAAACAACTACAATTAATATATGCCAAATATAATTAAGCATCCATTGAACTAGCCTGATCGTGTAAGAAAACGTTACAGTAAAATAACACAAACTATTGACCACAATGTTCATCAAACACCAAATTTCTCACACATTCAATAAAAAGAATCGCTCACATCTCCTATAGGCCAAATATATAAATTGATTTACAAATTGTAGAAAATTGAGCATCCATTGAACTAACCTGATCGTATAAGAAAACGTGACAGTAAAACAACACGATATGATTAATTAACATAACTATTAACCACAATGTTCATCAAACATCAAATCTCTCAAACATTCAATAAAACTCAACATAAATCACATCTCCTATCCCCTAGGCTAAAGAGCAAACACTGGAGTAACAAAAACGGCATGCACTAGTTACAAGGAAGAGAAAATGCAATAACGCGACTAGATTAACAACATCATGAAGATATCGTATGAGATTGAGAGAGATACTAGAATGATGCTTCTTCAGCAGAAGAGGTTGAACGTTATTTCTTCGATCAGCATGAAAAGTGGAGCCGGAGGACCAATCGTACAGAAATGGCGCAGAAGGTAATCGAATACCGGGAAGAGTGTACACCATTGTTGGTACGTTTCTCGGCCACCGAAAGGAACTGTGTGTGTTTGTGTGTGAGAGAGAAGGGTGGAAAGGATGATATTTTAGAAAGGTGAAAGATCTAACAGAGTACTCAGTTCAAGGCGCCAAGAGAAACGTGACAGAGCATGGATAGAGAGAGAGAGAGAGAGAGAAAGAAAGACTAGTTTGGTTTTCAATACTAGCCGCATAATGAATTGTCATCCAATTATAATATTTATTTTTTCTAATTAATCGGTATTATTTGTTTGTTTCCTATTATTTAATTTATTTTTTAGGGAGTTACGGTCAAATTCATTATTTAGAAATAATATAAAATAACAATTACAAAACAATTAAATTATCATTCGGTTATTAAATAGTTTGACAAATTTATAAAAAAAAATATTCTTAACAGTTTTACAATTAAAAACGAACTTGTTTGAGTGAGTTCTGTAATAAAATTAAATAAGTGGGTCAAATTAATTAATCCATATCAAGCAACCATACAAATTGTTTTTAACCGAGTGAGAATTGATTACCCACCGCCTTGTTCGGTTGGGTTATTGAAATAACTTATAGAAATAAAAATGAGTATTGGTGATGATTTTGAAAAGTTATGATGTTGTATTTTATTTATTTTTTTGAAATATTGATATATATAAATAAAATTAGGGATGTAAATGAACCGAGCTGCTCGCGAGCTATTCGAATTTCGGCTCGACAAAAAGCTCGTTCGAGCTCGTTCGTTAGTCTTAACGAGCTGAGTTCAAGCTCGTTTAAAAGCTCGAAAATTTAAACGAGGCGAGCTTGAATTTCTCGATATTCGGCTCGTAAGCTCACGAACATGTTCGTTTATAGGCTCGTTTATAAGCTCGCGAACAAGTTCGTTTATAGGCTGACGAACACGTTCGATTATAATATTGTTTAAATATAATTTGTAAATTATTAAAAAAAAATAGTAATATATAAATATATATTATATGATTATATTTATATTAATATAATAATAACCAGCTATAATTAAACTTAGGGTTAATAAATAAATATTTTTAAAATTCTTTTTTTTTGTTCTGCAAGAGAACTATGTAGAAGGATCTCGATAGTCAGTCTCTAGTCTTTATCATATTGGATGATAACAAAATAGTTTTGATAATATTTGTGTGTTATGGCCTTTTTAGAAGTATTCTAAAACTAAAGCAAAATGCTTTATGTAATTATGTTATTGGCTAGTGTTATAGTTTTGAAGGTTGACTTCCACTAATTTGTTACTCTTATCATTTGAAAAGTATATTTATAATTATAATTTTAATGTTGCATTCATTTCATTGTTCAATTTATAAACGAGTTTTAAACGAGCTGAGAACGAGCGGCTCGTGAGCTCAAATAAATCCATACGAGCCGAGCTCGAGCTCGATTGTAAAAGCTCGAAACGAGCTCGAACCGAGCTCGAGCCCGAATATATACTAGACGAACCTAGCTCGAGCATGATATTGTTCGGCTTGCTCGGCTCATTTACATCCCTAAATAAAATAAAATAAATTAAATTAAAATAAATAGTATTTTAGTATTTTAATAAATTAATTAATTATTTTAATGAATAAGAGATGACTGAAAGATGCTGGATTTTTTTTAATTATTTGAATAACCCAAAACGAACAAGGTCTATATGACTAACCTAATAAGAAATTTATTCGAACATAATAGGATCGTTAAATTAAATATCAATTTCAATTAATCGTTATTAAAAAATATCCAAATTCAGCAATTTTGAATACTACACCATTGTATCATATGTTGTTAAAGAGTGAATAGACACGTTTCGATATATGATTAATAAGATAATCGAAATATATGAATAGAGACCGACCCTAAAATTTAAAAATATTATTAGGACTAAAGAAATTCACAAGGACAATCTAATTATAGACGGGAAAGGATATCAAAACAAACAAAAACATAAAATTAACTCAGAATTTGAATTATAAAAAAAACAAGACATTGATTCATTGTTAAAAATGTAATCTTAGAGGAAAAAATATATAACTTGAAAGTTTATTTGAGAGATTGAGACAATATTTTAGACACAGCAATATGGTCTTGAAGCTTCTTAGACATATTTAAAATACTTATATATTTTTTTGGATGACATGAAATACAATTAAACTAAATAAATAACATAATTTTGGTAAATAGGATAAAACTTTAAGAAAATTAAAGTATAAAAATTAGAGCAATATAACATAATTGATTTATAAGTACTATTTCAACTTTGTACAAGTGTTTCCTTAATAATTTGTGCATAAAATCTTGAAGAAAATGAATCTTTGGGTGTAAAATTATAAGTAATAAAGATATATAAAAAGACATTTAAGATTAGTTTAAGAGCTAATAATGATAATGAAATATTACTATTTATGAAGGTATGAGAAAAAAAAATGTTTAGTTATTTTTGTGGAATATAACTATTTATGTGTAAAAAAAAATTTCATTTTCTCACAAGTAAAAAAAATAATATATATATATATATATAAATAAAATAAAATTTAATATCTTTTAAAGATAAGATTTTTTTTAAATGAAACATTTGTTCTTTTATATAAAATATTTTCCACTTTAACTATCTTAATGTATTATAAAATAAATTAACTTTTCTAAATTGATGAAATATAATTTAAATAAAAAATAGTTTAAGCTCAACAATAAAATATTATAAATTAACTAGCTCAAAATTCCACTAAACACACCAAAGACAAAAAGGTAATAAATAATAAAAACATTAACGAGAAACAAAATGCTCACATAAATTATGGTTAATAAGTGTAGAGGTCCTAAAAAAAGATTAATTTGTGGTTTATGTTCAACTCTATCTTTATCCTAAGGAACATTTTTTTGAGTAAACGTATGTATCTGTCAAACATGATCACGGGTTATTTTTTGGTTCATTTCTAATTAAATAATTTATTAGAAGATAATTGAGATATAAATTTATCCTTTCAAACATAAAATAAAATATTGTTAGATTTTTTTTCTAAATTTAAGTTTATACGATTTTCATGTTCATGACTCTTTATTCAATTTAAATTATATTTAATAAAAAATTTGAAAGAAAAAAATTATTTGAGAGAAATGATAGATTAAGTAATTAATCACTAATAAAATATTTAAAGATAAAATTATAGATTTTAATTTTGTACCTATGATTTGTTAATAATAACACTTTACACTATTTTAAGGGTAAATAATTTTATAAGATGTTTTTTTATTATTAGTTTGAAAAACCTTATTACAAGTATTTACATAAATATATAAATATGTAATGTAATAACTTTGAGTGGAATCCTAACAAATTAGAGTAACGGTGAGTGTCGACTTAAGACATAAAAAATCACGAATTCGATTTTATCTGAAAGCGTTTTAGATAGAGGTGAGTCATGTTGCGGGGTGTGAATTTAGTTTTACTTAAATAAAAAAATAAGTTAATGAAAAAATTAATAAGAAAATTATTTAGTGTGACTGAAAAATAATTCATTAGAGGGTGAATTCGTAATTTAATACAGAAATATCTGAAAAGTGTATTTGTCTAAACAAGATCCAACGGTGTAAAAAGTGGGATAGAGACGGTTCAACAACAGATTAAATCTTAAGTGGGGACCACCAGCAGTTATCGTGGACCGTCCGTTCAAAGGGCAACCTCCAAGGGCTCCACGTCTCTTACTGGTTTTTATTATTACAATTAAATAATAAATCCAAATATTGTTTAATTTAAAATTATATTGTTAAACAAGAAATTTAATTATTTTCATTTTTCGAATAAATACATTTAAAATTTTCAATTTAAGGTATTTTTAACCATATAAGGGATTAACTATTTAAAGAAAATAATTAAATCCTTCTTCTCGTAGCATTTCACTAGCCATATTTGACTTGTAAAGTCTTTTTCACTTGATTATAATCTCAAACTTGATTTATTACTAAACCACAAATAACAATTGTTTCTTATGCAGAATTATTATCATTTAAAAAAAATGATTTTGAAAAAAAAATATATATACTAATTGATTGAAGTGAAAAGACATAATAATCTGAATTATATACTAACAGTTAATATTTTTTTACTAAATAAAAAAGAATATATTATAATTTAAATCATAATTCAAACATATCATTTATAATAAAATAATATCCCTTCATGTGCATGGATGACATCTGGCTAAGGTACATAAAAAGAATATCCATCTTTCCAAACTAAGGGTCAATTTGAATTTATGTAAATAATAAAAATGAATTAAATATTATTTTATTCATCTTTTTTATTATATTATTTAATTTATTAATAAAAATATTAAAATATTTTTTATTTTAAATTAGTATTTCATTATTATATATTAATAAATTTAGACCTTGTTTGAATTTGTATTTTTTGTTTAAACTTGAAGAGAAAAAAATTATAATAATTTTGTAAAGGTAGATATTTTTTAGTTAAATTTTTTAAATATATAATAATAAAATTAAAAATAATAATTTAAAGTGGATTTTATTTTAAAACTAGTTTGATGATTATTTGAGAATAAAACTTGATTTTTTTATAAAAAATTATGTTTTGTGTTAAATTAAAAAAAATTAAAAAATTTAAAAGAGTTATTTACTTATTTACACTTATAATAGTACAATAAAATTACAAAATATTTAAATGATGGGGTATTTAAAATGCAATGTGGTGAGGACGAAGTAAAATTTAATTAAGTTTGAATTATTTAGATTATTTTGTATTTTTTTAATTTTTTTAATTTTTTTTTCCTTGTTCTTTGTAAATGAATGCACATAGACTAAAACTCATAAGTCATAACATTTGTGGACTATTGTCCACATTCAAATTAATTCAACCACCAAAAATACAATCAACACTACCCTACAAAAATTATAGTTTTTGAAACAATAAAAAAGATTATTATCAATCTTAAATTAATTATCATACATTTCGAGTCCCAATTTGGTAATCCAAATTTTTAAAATTAATCAACCCCATAAAACCAGCATATTAAGCAGAAAATCAAAATGAACAAAAAAAAAATACAAAGAAGATGAAAACCTACCCACCACTCATTCATAAAATAAAATTCCAAACTAATGTAAAAAGTAACAAATGGTACATTTTCAAATGATAAATTAAAGCAGTAAATTAGCACCCCCCCAAACAATTGACTAATTATGACCAAAACACACTGCTTCTGCAACTTTCTTCAATGCACAAGAAGCTTTCAAGATATCTTCTTCAGAGTGACCAGCTGAAACTAATAATTTGATGCCCACGGGTAATCTGCATTTGTCGAGTGTAGATCTCTTGATAGTAAGTACAAAGATAGAGTCTTCCTTCAGCACCTAAAGACAACAGGTGAGATCGGTAAATCTGTTAGCAACAACACAGAAGAACTCAAAGGAGAAAACAAAACAAAACAAAACAAAACAAATGATCCCCTACTCGATCTGCAATTTCCTCGAGAATTTTCAAGTCATCCTTTGACGAGCCTTTAGATTTCGTCAATCGGAGGAAAACAATTGGTGACATTGCGTCACTTGTAATCTCAAGACCTTTTATTCCTGATAATCCTGCAATTTCCAAAATTTGTAACATAAAACCACTGTTTTTGTTTAATGTTCTAATAATATTTCTTGGTTTTTCAAACCAATAACCAAAACAAGATGCAAGTATGAGTGAAAATAAATATATACATATATTTTGGAAAAGTAAAAAATTGTATTTAATAGCAGTTAAAACCGCAACAATTCATGAAATGGGGGAGAAGAAAAAAGAACTTGACCCGAGGCTAATAAAACTTCCAAGGATGGAGAATTATGATTCAAATGAAAGCATCAAAACCAAAAAATACCCAATGTGCTAAAAAGATAGATTTTGTTATGAGAAATTGTCAATGTGATAAAAAAAATGTATCAAAAAATCTACATTTGGTTGAAAATTGTGATAACTAAAAATTTCTGGACCACAATCCAAAATTTTGGCCCATTCTTCCAAACATTCCTAAGTCCAAAAGAAAATGTGATTTGTCCAAGTTCCCTTTGTCATTACTCTGCAAGCCTCTTATAGAAAGGGTAAAATGGTAAAACTGCAAATATATAAAAATGATAAAGAAGTTTGACAAAAACAAAATATACCAAAATAAAGTTTCATCTAATTCAATCGCACCAAATGCAAATTAAAGAAAAAATAAATTTTGATTTTTACTTTTTTCGATTTTCCAATGTGATTCTGATTGTGACGTTAATTGTAACAACTAGTTTCCAAATAGGCTATAAGCTCTCTGATTGCAGTTTGTAACTCTGTATACGAGTTCTCTAGATCTCACAAACCAACCATAACTAAAAAGAACCACTGCTGTTTAACAAGATATAATTTAGGGGAGAATTAATTCTCTATGACTAACTAAAAATGCATATGATAAAAATAATAAATAAGTAAAATAGCAAGAAAAAACAATATAGTCTACTTAATGTTAACCATCAATTTTATCTTTTTACTATCCGATGGATATCCAATCCTGTATACAGTATACACCAAGCCCAACGAAAACAATAATAAGATAAAGCTTTTTAACTAACAACATATGTTCTTTTTTTGCTGAAACAACCCACTTGTCCAAATCTCTTACAATCCTACATACACGTTTGCAAAAATAATGTTTACATATAGGTCACTCACATCACAAGAGATAAAGTGTAATGGTTTGATTCTAGAATAGAGTGTTTAAATGAGAAGATGGAATATCCTGTAATAATAGATAAAGGATTTGTAGAAGAAAGAAAAATGAGATGCCTAGAGAAATGGGGGTGAGAAGCAATGATATTCTTAAATAATTCAGCATCTATATTTATATGGAAACTAACAGACTACACATAAACTAAGTTGAGGGCTTGAAGCCTTGAACTAAAAGAGGTTGAGGTATTGAACTAAGAGGCTGAGAGATTAGGTACAATTCCCACTAAGTTGAGGGAGGGCAACATAACTATCCAAACACTTGCCTCAAAAGCATGAAATTCCATATTTTATATGGGAATCCCAATCTAATTGGATGTTATGACCTGACAAGTAATGCCTTTATTCAACTTCAACTAGTTGTTGGCAGTGATGATAGAATCATGTGAGATGCTTGTGTTTTAAGGGTAAAAAGTGCCTTAAATGAAGCATAAAAGGGCCCTTGTACACATAGTATCAGCACTTTTAGAAAAGAAACAAAAGTATGTAACCAAACTAGCTCATTACCTTTTGGTAAAAAGAGATCATGCTAAAAAGAAAAAAAAACAAACCTTGCCAAAGTAAAGAAACGTTGTTCTTCAGATTTCTAACACGGTCGGGATTTTCCTCCAAGATGTCAATAGCAGTAATGGCAGCAGTTGCAAGGTATGGTGGCAAAGAAGCAGAAAAGACATACCCAGAGCTACTCAGCCGCTGCGATAAATGTATAATTGCATGAAAAAACAACATACGGAACAGAGAACAAAGGCCTTCAGAAATAGTGAAAAAACTTGACTCTACTTAAACCTCCTTACTTGATGTTCAATGACTCTGTTACTTCCAGTGCAGAAACCTCCTTCTGTGGCCAAGGCATGTCCCATGGAAGCACTTATAATGTCTATCTTGTCAACCTATGAGGTGAACCAAGTTAGAGAAAATGGAGTCAAATTCTAGAAATTGTGTAAGCGACTATATTCAAACAAAAAAAGCACACTCTACAAACACGGAAATCACATATTAAAAACATAGAAATTGACCATAAGAACAACAATGATTTATGAAAATCTAAAAGTGCTTATGATAAAACTGAAAATTAAGTGTTGAAATACTAATTTTAAGTGCTGAATGGGTTAAGTATGAAACAAAATAAACCTGAGTGAAAATATTTAAATTTTAAAAAGTACTTGAGAATTGAGAAGTATATTGATTTTATACACGTGAAACTAATGTCGGAAATATACTGTTACGAGAGGATTTTAGGGTTAGGTTTTCTAACCCTTAATAAGTCGACGGATTGTTAACGAAGTCGGCAAGTTCGGTAATTTCGGTTATTTCGTTGTTAATAAGCTGTATTCACACATCAAGTTTTTTAGTCTGGAATAAGCTGTTACACAGCATATGAAAGGTCTTGTAGCAGTTGAGTAACTGCATTAATTATAACAAAAGGCCAGCTGGTAAAGGCAGTTAGAGAATCCTGTTAAGGGTGAATGAGTCTGCCTTAAATACTTGCTGAACTGGAATAGAAACCACGACTGATGAATTGACTCTTCAGGTAACCCTGATTAACTCTCCCTATTCTCATTCTGCATCTCATCTTCTAATTCAATCTCTTCTTCCTATCAATTGCAGATCTGCAATTATTCTCATTCTCTACTCCTCTAATCTCTCATCTTATCGGCAGTTACTAAGGTATTGTCAACCCTAGATTACATATTGTATACGTATAGTTCTCATAATAACATATACTTAAAGACTCTTTTACCCTATTAAGTTGATTAATTTTCATGGGTAAAGTTGTCTTTTACATGCTTTTAGTAGATTACCGACTTAAGTCTTCATAGCTTACCGAATTAGGCTAGATTTTACTGCTTAATTGTTCTAGCTTAACTGAGCTAAATCTAAACAATTAAGGTATTTTAAGTAATAATTATAAAATAAGTACTTAATCATTAGATTGGGGTGATAATTGTGTTATCAAACAGCGCCTAAGGCTAAACATTTAATAGTTCATTTTTTTATTATCAAGAACTCTTGAAACGAATGATATACAAAAGTATGATAGAATCTTCCATACAATTTTGATTCTAGTAAAATATGGCTCATTTTTATTGTTATTGTTATACAACGTCCACTTGGGAGTTTGAATGTTTTGATAAAAGATATTAAATTGCAGGTATAAGAGAAAAATACTTCAGAACATACCGGAACACCATAATGCTCTGTAAGACCTCTTCCAGAAGTCCCCAGCACACCAATTGAGTTGCTTTCATCCAATAAGACTCGGAATTTATATTTCTCCTTCAAACGGATAATTTCATCTAATGGCGTAATCTCACCAGAATTCTGTAAATAACTTATAAGAATGTTAGATGGAAGAAAAAAAGGAAAAGGAAAACAACAGACGACCAAGCTAAAACCGAACCATCTATGTTGTTATTTGACGGTCTCAATGCCATCTTTCATTGAGAAAATACTAAAATGTTCTCAAATAAGGTCAAAATATCTCGGAACACAAGAAAAGAAATGTGATGAGACTGTCCGCCACCAGCGATGTCACCTGGTGGTAGAGTTTTTAATACTCTAACCTAGTGCATTGGTCCAACTCCTTTGCCTTTACAACAAGAGTGAGGCCATTTGCGTCCATATAAATTCTAATAAAAGTATTTCTAAAATTCCATTAAACCTCCTTCATTATGTCAAGCGAGCATGAAAGATCATCCTTAATGGAACAAATCTAGAACACACCCACCATCATGGTTGTTTGATAATACTAAAAATTATGTGTAGAATATATTTAACGAAGTGTAAGATATTCAAATCTAACTTAATATAGTTCAGAAAAAGTTAAGTGTTCAAAACAAAATCCAACATTTCAACTCTATATAATGAAGTATGTGGTTTACTCGATTTTTTTTATCAAGTGAGCTTGGAATATGTTTCATGCCAGATGTAAGTTTTTTCCTTGGAATACCACGTCTACCTCTTTCCCAAGAAAAATAAAAAGTAATAGTACTCATTTAAATTCAGGAATACACACAATAGAAGTACCTGATACAACGCTTCAACAACAATATAACGCCTTAGTTTCTTGGCCCTCTTATTTTCTGAAGTAACTTTTTCTAGAATTCTCTGCAGAGATCCCATGTCATTATGCTTGAAATAGATGACTGTACTTCGAGAAAGCTGAAGTCCGTTTTGTATTCCCCAGTGGACACCTTCATCACTGTGAAAAGCATCAGAAGCACCAAAAGGAAAAGTTACCACCAGCTTCAAACAAAAGATGGGAAAATTTACCCAAGGTTTATTCTTACTTTAAAGAAACCAAAAGAAAAAGAAAACATATAAGCTTGGAGTTATGTATCTATTCCAAATGTCTACAGTTTGAAACAAAGAGATGGAAAGAGGAAACTGCAAAGTTATTAAAGATGAACAAACAGTATAAAGGAGAATGAAGTCACCATTGAAGCATAGGTAAGATGGAGTAAGATTCAAGGACCATGAATAAGAAGTAAATTTATGAATATGATTTCTAACTAATTAGTTTCCAAATGCTTTTCTTTTTGGGAAATTAGTTTCCAAATGTTTGTGTATGTGGAAACGTATACAGAGACAAACAATAAGTTTCCAAATGGGGCCAAAATATATACCCAATTCTAAATCATGTTAAGAAAATTTTGAATCCATCTTTAGACATTTTCCCCTCCTAGTCTGATAGAAAAAAACAGCCCTTTTAACACATATTACCAGTCCAATTGGCTTAAAAGAAAAATACAAGAAACTAACTGCGCATGCCAAACAGCTCTGGAAACTAATAGAAAGAAAACACTCACGCAACGATTATGTCTCCCTTCTTAGAAAAAGCTGGAATCGTACTGAACATGGTTGAGAGCCCATAAGAATATAATATGGAATCAGGAGTTCCCAGAAAATTCGCTATTCTAGCTTCACAATCAAGATGGACATCTACAGAAACCAATTATCAGTTAAACCATTTTTTCAAGAACAGAATCCCTCTATTCAGTTTATTTTAATAAAGAAATACCAATTGTTCCATAAAATCCACGAGGTCCACAAGAACCAACGCCATATTTCTCAAGTGAAGCTGTACAGGAATCCTGCACCATACAATTGCAAAAGCTTCATATACAAGAAAAATAACTGTAATAAGGGAATCTGGCAAGTATGAATAGTGTAATGCTCACTCACAAGTAACTTTTTTTCTCCCATTAATCCGAGATAATTTGCTGAAGCAAAATTAATAACATCCTTGCCCTTGATTATTGTATGAGGCCCTGCAGCACTGCACAAAATTCACCCTCGTGAACAAGATAGATCGTGAAGGTACAGATCACCCAGTCTTGATGTAGGACAACACCTACTTAGCATTAAAATTTGTGTTTGTTAGGGGTGCACTATTAGGATAGTATAAGTTATCCTAACATTGTTTTTAATGCGGTGTTTGGTATGCCTTGTACCTAGATACAAGGTTATACCCATAATACAACTATACCTCATATATGATATAAGATTGTGCCTAGTCGTACCTACAAGGCATTTCTTATACTTCCCCGTTTTTTATTTTATAATTCTACCTGTTAATATAATAATAATATTAATTGTATTGATTATTATTATTACTACTATATTGATTATAATCATCATAGGATTAAATAAAATCTCGGTTTCTACCTTTCGAGTACTGGAGGGTCATATTCGTCCTCTTCAATTATTGGAGGTATAAGTGATTCTGGAACCCATTCATCACATAGCTCATCAATTTCCTAGAAGATTAAAGACCAAATTGTAGAGACGATATTAAAACATTGAATTATCACTGACTATCAAAATAAAAGGTGAAATAATGAGAGATTTAGGTTAAATGAAGAGCCATGTTGCAAAGAAAAAAGATAATTGAAATGGGTACAAGTAGAAGACCAATAATATAAGAAAATGACATAACTAACACCTTATGCATAGCTCAAACTATCAATTCTTGGTCAAATGTATAGTAGAATAATTTTTTTATAAACTTATCTAGCATTTATAAAAGAAAAATCATCTTTACACTTCAATAGATATCCCATTACACTTCATAAATTCACTAAATTTTAATAAAAAGTTTACCCTTTTTCTGAAAAAAAGATATCTCATCACACATGTTCCAGGCATTTTAAAGGAACTTTTCTGTATGAGTTCATAAATAAGGCCTTCAGGTATATAGATCTTTCTTAGATTTTATTATTCAATTGAGATTATGTGAAGCAAATAAAACCCGTTTTGCCTGATAAACAAATAAAACCTCTTTTGCTACTCAAGAATATGCTTTTTTGCAAAACCAATTGGAGTATAAATAGCATTCTTCTTCCACTACCTTGGATAAAGTCCTTGAGGGATTGAATCCAAGGGAACCATGGTCATTTTATTGGCTCTAATAATTCTCAAGTTTCATTTTATATGAACACCAATAGAAAATACAAACAAGTATTCACAATTGCACATTATATTCTGTGAATCCTTATGTTCAAAAGAGAAAGAAGAGTATGCAACAACCATAAAAAAACATGGCATCAATAAGTACATTTCATCAAGGATGTAGTAAGAAGATGATATATAGGATTCGAAAAGAAACTACAACATTTTTAAGGCATAAAACTTCTAAGTATCCTGCTAAACACTAGAAACAAGTTCATAAAGGGCTTCACAATCACAATACCTTATTAGTTAACGGCCGCTTTGGGGGCTTATAACTTTTCTGGGTGAGAAGAAATAGAATAACAAAAAAAAGAACACCCTCCACCAATAGATGTCCTACAATCAAAGATACAAATCATTGTATTCCATTAGAAATCCATCACTTAAGAAGGCATACTAATTTGCAAGTTCTAATCGTCTTTGACATACCACCAATTTTCACTCCAAAAACATCAGCACGTGCAAACGGAACATCAAAAGCCAATGTCAACCAATCCCTTGTGACATTAATAACATTCAACAATGTTGATTCCATAACGTGTACTTGTTGTAAGCTTTTGTAACTGAATTGCTTCACAATGATATTCCTAAAAGAAAAACTGTCATAACGATACTTATCAGACAGCTTACAAAAGATGCAACATCATGTGGTGAGAATGACAGCCATAAGAAACATATAGCCATGCCATAGATGAGAAATTAGGAGTAAACCCAAGTTATTATTCTCTGAATCCAAAGAGTAATCAAGATGCAGTGCAATTTGGTATTAAGAAACTATCTTCCCAATATAGAAACAATTCTAAGCAACTAAAATGCTAATCATTATCCAACCCAACATTGATAAATCCAAGTTCCAAAGTAGAAAACCCAGATTAATAAAGTATAAGCTTTGAAACCCAATCAGTCCAGAATCCAGATTAATAAAGTATATGCAAATTCAGCAGCAAGATCATGAAAACAAAGAAACAAACAAACAACCAGGTGCAGATAGATGTAAGAACATGCTGATCTATGAAAACAAACAAGATAAAGAAAACCCAGTTGAGCATATATAACTTAAATGACTAAAATCTGAACTAATCAATCTTACATGTAACTTATGAATCATGTGAAGATAAGTTATGGGTGTTAGTTAACAGAGAAAAAGAGTTGAAATTGGTCCAATCCAAGGAAAGCGATCTTCGGGAGCGCAGAGTTGAGAAGCATAAACCAATAGACAGACATAAATAGAGTGGTGGGTCGATAAGAGAAAGAGAAAAGACAACGAACGAAGACCAATGTTTTTGATGAGAAAAGATGAAACGAGATCTCATACTTAATTGATATATTATACTGCCAGTGCCAGCCAAACCCAGGTCTTGCTTCCTGTAAATTTCCTACTGATTCCCGTACGAAATTCGGCTTTGGAAGATAGGGGGGGAGATTGGGATCGGATCCTCTCCTCCAATGCCGGCCGGCAATCTCCTCCTTCACTTTTCAGATTTTCGACACGTCTCACTTTTCATTCTCAGCCGTTGATTCTTTTTTAACGGGAATATTATCACTCCGTTACTTTACCCCTATTATAATGATGTTAAATTACACTTTTCTCCTTGATGTTATTTTTATTTTACCTGTTATTTTGTCCACCGTAAATTCATAATCACAATTATTTATAAAAAATAAATTATTTCATATTATTAAAAAATAAACATTTACAATGAAAAAAAGATAAGTACACCCAAATAGAGCAAAGAAGAGCGTCTAGATTTTAACGAAAGCAATGTCACGAATTTAACGTCACGTGAGCATGAGAGAAATTAAAAAAAAATTATCTTTAAATTCACTTCCCGCTAGATGTCGTCAAATCGTCTCTCTCAACTCTCTTCAGCGAAAATCGTCTACAAACTCAAAACCCTAAATTTATTCGATGCGTGAACTCAAAGATTACCCATTCTTTATTTTATTTGAATGATAAGTTTTTCAGCTATAATTATAATGAAGACTTATTTTTTAGATAATGAATTTCTTAAAATTTTATGTTCAGAAATACAATAGAGACAATGGTGTAGAAGATGAAATATTGAATAAATCGTTCGGAACCCGAAATGTACCATTTTTATTATTTATATATGTAGTTTGTTTAATAGATTACTGCGTTGTTGTATTACTATTTTGTTAAGGCTTATACTTTGTTGTATTTTTTGATATTGCTTTATTTTGGTCGTTTATTTTTAACATTGTTTTGATGTAGTTAGGTTTCATTTTTTTTTAATATGAATGCAAAAGTTATAAATAATAGTTAATTATTAACTCATTATACCAAATAATAAATATTTGCCGTTCTGAAGGTCATATTGAGCGTGAAGAGTCATGTTCAGCGTTGAACAAAGACAGGTAGTATTGACTGTAATATTCAGCACTGAACTGAGTCACTCAACAAGGTCATGTTTAACACTTTTTTATGTTAAAAAAAACTTAATTTTTCAGCGCTTTATAGAGAAATGTTAAACCTTTCCAACCAATTTGGAATGACTTTTTCGTAGACAAAAATTCAATGTTTGAATGGTCTTTTCCACTTTTAATAGAAAAAAAGTGTTGAACATGATTCAGTTTAATTAAACATGATATTCATAATTGAAAATTTATGTTTTTTTAACATAAACAAAGTACTGTAGCTATGAACTTGAGAGAGCGAACTAGGGATTTGGGAAAACAGAATTTACAAAATGAAAAGTGATAGCATCAACCGCTATCTCTCTGCTATCTATATTTGATATAAAATAAATATAGTCCTCAAACTTTAATAATGTTTACAAATTGGTCCTACTATAATAAAACAATATTAATTAATCTAAGATCCCCTCCTCAAGATGAAGATCTCTTAGATTCATCTTGTCTCTAAGTGAATAGAATGCGGTATGTTCCAACGGTTTTGTAAAAATATCTGCTTGTTGGACTTTTGAGTACACGTGTTGTGGAAGAACGAACCCTTGTTTAAATTGGTCTCGAACGAGATGACAATCTATATCCAAGTGCTTGGTTCGTTCGTGAAAGACTGGGTTTTCGGCGATATGAATCGCTGCTTGATTGTCACAGCGTAATGGAATTGGTAGTTGTACTGGAATCTGCAAGTCTTTGAGTAAAAAAGAAATCCACTTAAGTTCGCAAACAGTGGTTGCCATGCTACGATATTCTGCCTCTGCTGAAGATCTAGAAACTGTGTTTTGTTTTTTTGTTTTCCATGAGATTAATGCATCACCATATTTTATACAGTATCCTGTAAGTGATCGTCGACTATCTGTGCATGTCGCCCAATCTGCATCTGAAAAACTCTCAAGTAACTTGTTAGAATTACTAGGATAAAATAATCCCAAAGAAAGTGTCCCCTTCAGGTATCTCACTACTTGAAGGGCTGCTTCCCAATGTATTTGCAGTGGTTCATGCATGAATTGGCTTAGCTGTTGAACGCTAAAGGCAATGCCGGGTCGTGTAAAATTTAAATATATTAATCTCCCGACAAGCCTTCTAAACTTTTCTGGTTCAGTCAAAGTAGAACTAGATTTGCAGTTTAATTTCACACCTTTAATCATTGGGACTGTAGCTGGTTTACAACCAGTTAAACCTGTATCAGCATAATATCTAAAATATACTTTCGTTGATTAACATATATCCCAGACTTTTTCCTATGTATTTCCAGTCCTAAAAAATATTTTGCATTGCCCAAGTCTTTAATAGAAAATTTCCTATTAAGATATTGTTTTATCAGATTAATTTTGTCTAAATCATTTCCAACAATTAAGATATCATCTACATACACCAATAATGCAACAAAGGATTTATTAGTCTGTAAAGTAAATAGGCAATTGTCATGAACAGATTGTAGAAAACCATAATCAATAAGACATTTTGAGAATTCTAAATTCCATTGCCTAGATGCTTGTTTTAGACCATATAAACTCCTTTTAAGTTTACAAACCTGGTTTGGAGATGCATCCTTATAACCTTCAGGTGGAATCATATATACATCCTCTTCAATGTCACCATGAAGGAATGCATTGTTAACATCAAATTGCTGCAAAATCCAATTATTAGCAGCAGTTAAAGCAAAAAATAATCTGACTGTTACCGTTTTGGCTACCGGGGAAAAGCTGCTGTGAAAATCAATCCCATCTACTTGATTGTAACCCTTTGCAACCAAACGCGCTTTGTATTTTGAAACTGAATCATTTGGATTTAATTTGGTTTTGTAAATCCATCGACATCCGATTGCTTTTTTACCTTTTGGAAGTTGAGTTAAAATCCAGGTTTCATTTTTCTTAAGAGCAAAAAGCTCTTCTTCCATAGCTTGTTTCCAGTGAGATAATTTTGAAGCTTCTTTATATGAATGTGGTTCTTTAACCATAGAAATATTTCCTAAAAATTCTAAATATTCATCATCATCACACTTAGAAACATATGGATAAGTATTAGGAGTATATAATGTTCTATCATTTTCAGATAATTTTGAAGTAGTATTCACAACATAATCATTTAACCAAATAGGGGGATTTCTTTGTCTTATGCCCCTTTTTTCCTCGTCTTGTAAAACAGAAGTTTCAGTAATAACCGGTATTTCTGAAAAATCTGTATTTTGTAGAACTGGATTTTCATTTGGTAAAACAATATTTTCAACAGAGTGATCTGTTTCATCATTTTCTATTTCAGATTCTGATTCTTCCAAGATTTCAGAAGTTTCATCAAATATATGAGAAGAATTTTTTATTTTTTCTGTTGTATTTTCAGTTCTGAAATAAGGGAAAATGTTTTCATGGAAAATAATATCTCTTGAAACAACAATCACTTGTTTTTTTAAATCAAAAACTCTGTATCCCTTTTGATTAGAGGGATATCCAATAAAGACACATTTTGAACCTCTTGGTTCAAATTTTGTTTTGTATGGAACATTATTTTTGATATAACAAAGACATCCAAATACTCTAAGATTAGAATAATTTGGTTTTTGTTTAAACAGTTTGTGAAAAGGATTATCCCATTCTAGTGTTTTAGAAGGAATTCGGTTAATGATGTGGGTGGCCATTAAAATTGAAAAGGGCCAAAAAACTTGTGGCATTTTAGCTTGAAAAAGAATTGATCGAGCCACTTGTAAAAGGTGTTGGTGTTTGCGTTCAACTACCCCATTTTGTTGAGGTGTATAAACACACGTTTTTTGGTGTAAAATCCCATTTTTCCTTAAAAAATTTTGACATTCATGATTAACAAACTCATTTCCATTATCTGTTCTAATAACTTTAATGGGAAGATTGAATTGAGTTTTAATCATGGAATGAAAATCAATAAAAGTTTGAGTAACATGATTTTTAGTTTTAATCATAACCATTCTCTAAAACTTCAACATAAATTTCAAAATATATTAGTCTAAATTTTGGTTGAAATATATATAATTTATAGCTACAAAACTAAAAACTAGAAATATGAATATTGGTTTTTGACAGGAGAAACAAAACAATAAAATTAGAAATACAAATATCGGTTTTCGACAGTAGAAGCAAATCAGTAAAAAACTAGAAATAACTTACCTTTGAAAGTTTTTTATCGTTGATGCAGTTTTATGAACGATATTCTCTTGAAAAGTAAAGAACAAAAACTTGTTATTTTTACAACAGAAGAATAGAGTTTCGAACGATAAACAACAAATAATGTTTGAAGACTTACCATTTTCAAACGACAAAAAACAAAAAGAGAAAAAGAAACAAACGGCGATCTATGATTTACCAAGGCAAGCTGAAAAAAGACGGGGAGAATAATCGTTTACAAAAATATTAAAATTGCCGAAAAAAAGAAGAATAGTTTATGAAGAAGAGACAGATAAAATGCGAAAAAAAAATAAATTAAAAAAGAAAGACAACATGGCAAGCCATACCAGCCAAATTTGTGGTATTGCTTTGGTTGCATTAGTCAAATATAATTAATTATCTAAAAGAAATTAATTTTCCGTTACCTTAAAAGATAATCTCATTGCCTTAGTCAATTATCAAAAAAACAAATAAGGACAAAGAATCCCTATGAAATATAATTATCTATAAAATTGATCAAATAAAAAAATAAAATTAATTATGTTTAAGTTAAAAATATAATTAATTAGAACTAAACATTATTAAGTGAAAATATAGTTAAATAAGTTTTATCCCGACAAGATTGTCCCATTTATTTATATATATATATATAGAGTAGAAGAGTTTAACTTGATAAATTAAAATGACATATCTAAGTGTAAGATTATGACAGGTAAAAGTTAATTTTTTTTTACTATTTAATAATAATCAATTTAATAGATATTATTGTGGACTATTTAATTATAATATAGGATGACCATTTCAATTCCAGCCATTTGATATTTATATATCCCTTTTTATGGAACAATACAAAAAACGAATACTTCTTCATGCTAATTTTTTGCGGGGTTCAAACATATACTTATATTGACCAAAAAAATCATATATTTGTAAAAATGCAATTATTACTGTAAATGGTCAAATTGAAAAAATTAATGAAACCTTGAAAGTTTGGGTTTTCATGAATTACTTTTTTTTTTATTAAAGAAAATACTTATTTCATTGATCAATCTAATTGTAAAAGTTGCAATCAAACAGTGAAATTCATTTAAAAAATATAGTTAGATACATGTAATTTGTCATAAATTAATTAAAAAAATAAATAAAACATTAATAAAAAAATCAACATCTATGATCACATGATAAAAAAAAACTCAACTCATAACCACACAAAATATCACTAGCCAACAAATTAAAAAAACTAAAAAAGAATATATATATATATATATATATATATATATATATATATTCAAGATTTTTAATAGTCACGAAAAACTAAAAAAAAATGTATATATATTTCAAGATTTTTAACAGTCACGAAAAACTAAAAAATATATATATATTTTTCAAGATTTTTAATAGTCAAATTTGACTTTTAAGGATAAACAAAAAATTACTATCTAGACTAAAATAATTAAAGGAATTCAATTGAAGAATAAATACATTTTAAATTAAGAATGGTCGTTATGATTTTTCATGTTGGACTTATACATGATCTCATGAATACCTTATCTTCGAAATATAATATAATCTCATTCATCAACTATTTGATGTGATATTTCTAAAAAAAAAAAAAAAAAAAAAAGTTACATAGGTAGATTAATTTATATGCTTTTACCAATAAATCCTTTGAATATCATGTCTTTTCCACCTATAAGATGATTTTAAAATTAAAATTGAAAACTGTTAATATATTCACAAAACTTTTTTCCATTTAAACTATAAATAGACTTGAATTAAATCGCGTCAGAAAAGCTTAAAGCCTCAATTTTAGTTAAACAATTTGCATAAATTAGTAATGGAGGCAAAACAATTACCACCTCAACTCGTGTCATACAAAAGTGTCATACAAAAGAACTCTAACTAATTACATCGACAATGTGAATCCCTAATAATGGAAGTTTGTTGATAACATATTTAACATGGTTAGTCGTTGGATCTCTTATTTCGCTTATTATCTAGTGAAACATTTGACTTAAAAGAATCGGTATAACGTTCAGTGGTCGTTGTCGATCCATTTGTTTAATACATAATTTAATTATTATGACAATCGAAAATGTTTCATTGGGTAAACTGCTTGAGTCGGTCAGTGAACTTATTGAACTTCTCGAGAACCTCTATACTCGTTAAATTTGTTCTTTGGTGATTTTTTTTTTTTTTTTCTGTTTTGCATTTTAAAAATGTTTTTCTATCAATTTTTTTTATAATTCTTTTGTAATTGAGCTTAAACTACTCTTACTTATAAATGATTGAACTCCAACTAGGGTTACAGATTCTGACCATTATAACAAAATTAGATGAAGGAGAAGAAGAAAGTAAGTGTATTAGATTGACCTTTTGATATATGGGTACATTGATTGAGTTGCATTTATAGTTGGTCTTCATGTATAATTAGATAACAAATACTATCATTACCTAGTGGATAACTTCAATGAAAATAAATAGACTGAGTCTTCTAACTTGGTGTTTTGATCCATGGATTTACATAAGTTTTGGAAAGAGTAATTTTAGTATAGTCTCTTAATTATATAACCCCTCTTGATTCTTGGTCTTGTTTAGTTGATTTTACTGTCATCCTCGTTTCATTCAATTTAAGAAAATCTTCGTGTATATTATATTCATTAAAAAGTAAAATTTATATAAACAAAATTTTTAATATTATAACCCTATTTGAAAACGTTTCTAAGTCATAATTGGAGTTGAGTTTGACTGAGTAATCCAGAAATAATTTATGGATACATTTCTGTTTACATCTTATATTAACAAAGTGTAACTAAAAATTAATTTTTAATTTATAAATTTTATTTTTAATTTATTAGTTTGTTTGATAGGTACATTAATTTTATATTTGTTATATTATTTATGTTTAATTAATAATAATAATAATATTTGATTATAATTGAATGATATAATAAAAAACAATTAATTTTAAATAATCTGCCATTATATTTTAGACTTGTAATACTAATTAAGAATAGCACCATAATCACAATATTAAATGTTAAAAAAACTTTAAATATACTATTTATTTTCCTTGTTCATCATCAATATTTTATCTTTATAATTTTAGTCTCATTTTAATTTTAAATTAATTATTTTATTAATTAAAATATTACAATATTTTTATTTTATTAAATTTAAATTTTAAATACAAACAGAAAGTTTAGTAAATAAATTTAAAAAAAAAACTCAAATATTTTTTTTTTGTCTAAAATAATTTTGGACAAAATATAAAAAAATCTATAAAATAAGATCAACAAAAAAAATCAAGAATAATAAATATATTACTAATCTTATATATATATATATATATATATATATATATATATATATATATATATATATATATATAATTATGCTTAATTTTCAAAGTGTCCGAATTGCCGAGTCGAGAGTTATGGTTAATTTGGATATATATGTGAGAATAAATGGATACTTGAGTCGGATTATGGATTAACCTGCCCAAAAACTTAAAACGGTTAAAAATAAAATTAAAAATACTGTATGTATGTTTCGAACTTGCAACCTAACAAAAACAAGTAAATCTTTAACCAACTAAGCTAATAATATTTTATATTTTAAATTCAACACCAAATTTGATGAACGCGAGACATTGCGAGACATTCTTAACAATATAAGTTCAACTTTTTAACTAATAAATTTATATATATATATATATATATATATATAAAATGGGACAACGGATTAAGTATGTAGCTCGCAAACACACTTAACAATTTAACTAGGCGGCAGAGGGGCTCGAACCCAGGAACTTAGGGTTAATATCCACCTCTTAATGCCTCTAGGTTAGAAGAGGGGATCTAATGATGCTTAATTTTTAAAGTGTCCGGATTCCCGGGTCGAGAATTGTGGTTAATTTGGATATATATATATATATAATAATGCTTAATTTTCAAAGTGTCGCGATTGTCGGGTCGAGAGTTGAGGTTAATTTGAATATATATGTGAGAATAAATATATACGGTTATGTATATTTCGAACTTGCAACCTAACAAAAACAAGTACAACACTTTAACGATTGAGATTTGTGGTTTGTCGATGGATAATAGGTCGGTAACAATTGAAAGTGATTAAAAAATATAAATCAAATATTTGATTGACCAAAGTGTGAAGTAACGATGCTAAATATTAAAAAATATGAATCAGATATTTGATTTACCAAAGTGAAAGTGTAAGGTCACGAGATGAGTGATTCATTGAAAAAAAATATGTGAGATAGGTAAGAAGATGGATTGTTTTACCGAATTGAATAAAATATGAAATGAAAGTGTTCTACTTTTTATTTTAATTTATTAGAATTTTAAACATTGAAATATATATTATTATAATTTTTATTTTTATTTTTTTTGTTTATATTTTTATCCGTGTGAATTGCAAGTTAATTTTCTTAAAGTATTCTAAATATTGTGAAATTGAGACGTATATAATACCATTTCACATCACTCTCAATTAACCATCGGTCAAATCAAGAAAAAATTGTCTTTAATAGATAATTTAAATTAAAAATCACATTACGGTTTATAATTACCATTCATATTCTTAATTGGAAAGTTTACACTAAGGACTTAAGAAAAAAAATAAGTGTACTTTTTTTTTAATATAAATTAAGTTTAAATAAAAATCTAGAAAGAAAAAAGGAATTTGGTAAAAAAATAAAACTAAAATTTTCCTACTATTTTGAAAAAAATTCAAACAAAACCAAAAAACCAATTTCTCAAACAAACTCTTAGGCTTATTCGTTTTTTGGATATTTAAATAACCTACAAAAATTAATCACTTTATTCTCCATCTAATTCATTCAATAAATAATTCCATTAACTAAAATAAGAAAATATTCCCTTTTTTAAATTATTTATTTTTATATATATCAATATATTTTTAAATCTTTTTTCAAAAAATAAAACATCTCCACCTTAAAATCTTCATTTTATTCGTATGTAAATTATTTCAATAACGTCAATCAAGGTTTTCTAACCAGTAAAAAAAAGGAAAAAGTTCATCTAAAGTTTATTTAAAGTATGTACTATTAAAATTGACTCATCTAGCATATGTTTACTAACATTTGTTAATATATTTTAAAATTTATTAATTAATTAATAAATTTATCTCCTTTTATCTATTTCTTCTTTTTCTATTATTATTTTTTATTTTAAAATTATTTCTGTTTTAAAAACTAATACTTAAATATTATAATGTATAAATTAATTCAATATTTATTATAATAATTAATTATACTAAACATTTTAAACTTTAAATTAAATATTAAATAAAAAACTATTCATTTTTTTTATATTATAGAAAAAAAAAAAAAACCTTCACAAAAACATTATTCTAGAACACAATTCACGAACAGAATTTCTATTACAATTTGTTTATCAATTTTGTTTTATTATAATGTTTTTGTGAAGGAGGTCTTTTTTTATTTTTTTAAATATAAATAAAAATAAAATAATAATTTTTTGTTTAATTTTTTTATTTAAAATTTAATTTTTTTAATAAAAATAAATATTACCGTAAATATTGAACTAAATTATACATTTTTAATATTCAAATGCTAATACTAATATAAGAATAGAGAAAGAAGAAATACAATTAATTGATAAAAAAAGATGGAGAAAAAAAAGAAATAAATATTTAATTTAAAAAGAAATTTTTTAACACAGTTAGTAAACCTATGCTAAGTGAGTCGTTATTTTATACGTCCATATCCATATTTACGTGTAAATAACTTTTTATTTATTTAAATAATGAATAATGGATTCAAAAGACTTGACAGATTATGAAAGCATGTGAACTCTCATCAATCTTTTAATTATCCTAACTTTTATTTGAATAATTAATAAGTATTACAAATTAAATTTGTTAAGTATAAAATGCAAACAAACCATAAATCTGTACTGAGTTTGTAAACGTGTTAAACGTGTCAAAAATAATTTATGGTTTGTTAAACGTGTCAAAAATTATTTGATTCGTTTTACCTAATGTAATACGTTTTTGACTTATTCAACACATTTTTAACTCATTTAACAAATATTTAATTCATTTAACCTATTTTGACTCGTTTAATACATTTTTAATTTTAATAAATATGTAATTCGTTATAATCTATTTCACACGTTTTTAACATGTTTAATACGTGTTTGCACATGTAACATATTTTGACATGTTTAACACATTTTGATATTTTTAACACGTTTAACACAATTAACATGTTTTTCACACGTTTAACACGTTTTTCACGTTTTTGACATGTTTAATACATTTTTGGTACTTTTAACACGTTTAACATCTTTAACACGTTTTTGACACGTTTAACACGTTTGTCACATTTTTGAAACGTTTAACACATTTTAAGCATTTTTAACACTCTTTTAACATGTCTTTTTACGTTTTTGTTACATTTAACACGTTTTTCACGTTTTTGACACAATTTCACGTTTTTGACACGTTTAACACATTTTTCAAGTTTTTGACACGTTTAATACGTTTTTCCACACATTTAACACGTTTTTCATACATCTAAGACGGTTTTCATGTTTTTGGCACGTTTAACACATTTTTCACGTTTTTGGCAATTATAACACGTTTAACACGTTTTTGACACATTTAACACGTTTGTCACGTTTTTGACACGTTTAACTTGTTTAACACGTTAAACACATTTTTGGCATGTTTAACACGTTTTGACATGTTTAACACATTTTTAACGTTTTTGACACGTTTAACACATTTTTCACGTTTTGATACGTTCAATATGTTTTTCACAAATTTAACACGTTTTTTATGTTTTTTGGCACGTTTAATATGTTTTTTCACACATTTAACACGTTTTTGGCATGTTTAACACGTTTAACACGTTTTGGACATATTTAATTAGTTTTTGAATCGTTTAACACATTTTTCACGTTTTTGGCACGTTTAGCACATTATTGACACGTTTAACACATTTCACACATTTTTTACATTACTAGCCCATGGAACACATTTTTGGCATGTTTAACACGTTTAACACGTTTTGACAAAATTTTACGTATTTAACACATTTTTGGCACGTTTAACAAAATTTTAACACATTTAAATGTGCAAAATACGTGTTAAACATATCAATACGTGATAAACATGCCAAAACATGTTAAATATGTCAAAAACGTGTTAAATGTGTTAAACGTTTCAAAAAAACTTGAAAGACATGAAAAACATATGAAAATGTGTTAAACGTACAAAAAATATAAAAAAAACTTGAAAAATGTGTCAACA
Organism: Impatiens glandulifera; assembly: GCF_907164915.1. NCBI lineage: Eukaryota > Viridiplantae > Streptophyta > Magnoliopsida > Ericales > Balsaminaceae > Impatiens > Impatiens glandulifera. Next base: position 7,710,942 of record NC_061867.1, on the reverse strand, counting down.
ACGTGTTAAACGTGTCAAAAATGTAAAAAACGTGTTAAACATGCCAAAAATATAAAAAACGTGTTAAACATAAAATAATGTGTTAAATGTGCTAAAAATTTGTTAAATGTTCCAAAAACATGTTAAACTTGTCAAAACGTGTTAAGCGTGTCAAAAACGTGTTATATATGTTAAACATGTTAATAATATGAAAAATGTGTTAAATATGCCAAAAATATGAAAAATGTATTAAACATGTGAAAACTGTATTAAACATATAAAACGTGTGAAAAATGTGTTAAACATATCAAAAATGTGTTAAAAATGCTAAAAACGAAAAAAAAAACATGTTAATTATGTAAAAAACGTGTTAAATGTGCTAAAAACGTGAAAAATATGTTAAATTTGTCAAAAATGTATCAAACGTGTGAAAAATGTATTAAACATGTCAAAATGTGTTAAATGTGCAAAAAACGTAAAAAACATGTTAAACGTGTGAAAAACGTGTTATAAGTGTTAAAACGTGTTGAATATGTCAAAAACGTGTTAAACGTGTCAAAATGTAAAAAACGTGTTAAATATGTTAAATATATCAAAAATGTCGTTCGACTATAATGGAGATCAAAATAGTAAAAATCAAGAGAATATATTAAAGTTGAAAGATAGTTTATTTTGGATTAATAAGAAATAATTAAATTAAATTTATATAATTTGAAAAATCATAATCCAATCTAAATTAAACTCAACCCAACTCAAATTAATATTTTGGATTTGTGTTTGGGTTTGAGTCAAATTAATATTTTGGCTCCTAAATAAATTTAAATTATAAAAGTAACTCAAATATAATATTTGAAACAACAGGCTTATGTATTTTTTTTTTAATTTTTAAACAAATTATGTCTATATATAAATAATATTTATAAAATAATTAATGTTTTATTATAAGTTTAAGTTCAATGTTAACCCATTAAACAAAACAATTATAATTGCAAAATCCAAATTTATCTAGGACTTAAATTAACTTTATACCTAAAACCCTAATTCTGATTAAATTGGCCCGCACCCTTAGGCCCAAAAGAAACCGTTGATTTTAACCTAATTAATTTTCCTTGTAGCCGCCTTCTTCAAAATCTATAAATAACCAGTTCACAAGTACGATTGAAGATACAAAAAAATAATCAAGATTTCACTGTAACCATGAAAAATTATAGAAAGAGTTCTGATCCGGAGATGAAAGACGAGAATGACGCCTCGTTGAAGAGAGTTTTAAATGGTAAAGTTCATGACTATGATTGTTTATATAGAGAGGGAGTGGAATGGCTCTTGATCATTGTCTACATCGTTGAATAGGGAAACTGCTGTTTTTTTATTCCATTGTGTAGCTTGTATTTATAAGTACCAAAGCCAGTTTTTCCAACATCAAACCAGGTCTTCATGATTTGATCCACCGTTTTTGGGTTTCTGGGTGTTTGGACTTGTCGAAAATCAAGATGTCGAGTTGTTGTTGTTTCCTTTTGTATTTAGTTCAATTCATCTATGTTTATACATCCTTGCATGTTTATGATCGGGTGAAAAACACCATTGATTTAGGTGATTTAGGCATTGATCTAGGTTAGTTTCAGAGAGGAAATGTAATTTTATTACTTTTAAATTAAATAAATTTGTTTGATGTTGAATTTAATTGTGTATTTTATTTACTTGTTATTGTTAATGCTTCTTTTTATTATTTGGATGAGTTTAATTTTAGTTGACTAATGAATTTATTGAAGTTTAATAAAATCTTATTTACATAAATAAAATGAAAATTATGTTGGTTGTTAAAGAAACAATTTTGAAATAAAAATGGTGTTTTCCTTAATAATTTTTATTTTAGAAAAAAATATATTTATAAATTAAAAAAAGTTAATAATTATTTAAATGAATTAATATAATTAATTTTATAAATATATATATATATTTTTTTATTATTATTTGATTATTTTTATATTTAGTTATATGTTTTTGGAAAATGAGAAAGGTGTAATAAATTTTATAATGTTATGTAAATTTTCAATTTTATAAGCTTATAACTAAAACTTTTAAATAAAGTCGTACACAATTAATATTTTATTATTATATATTAGATTTTTTTTTAAAGATTTTTTTTTTAAAATATACATATATATATATATATATATTTGTTTGGAATTAGATGACATGCCACTTCTAATACAAATATTATTTAAATCTGTAGTTATTCAACCTTATAAAAATATTTAACCAATTAAATTAAATTATTTTTATAAATTTTTAGATTAAATTATTAGACGCATTAAATATGACGCAATAAATATATTTTTTGTTTTTTTAATTTTTATTAAAACACATAATAATTTTTTTTAATGTTTTATTATTATAAATATATTTTTTAAAATTATTATATATACCAATATAAACTATTTTAATTATCTATCTCCATCAATAATTTATTCTCTATTATTTATTAAAAAATTAAAATTTATTTTCAATATTAAAAATACTCAAATTAAAATAAATAATAATTAATTATGTTATATTTAATTAAAAACATTACTTAGGTTAATTTAATATTTTATATTAATAAATTGCACAATCTAATTAAAGAGTAAACTTACCAAAAAAAAAAAAAAAAAAATATTGTCTAAAAGTGTATCATAAGATATACTTTTACAAAATCAAATAACATACTATAATCGACAAATTGTTCTTAATCATCATGCAATAATAATTTTTACGAGTCTTCTATAGTTAACACATTGACATCGAAAATTTCATACCTAAAAGTGTAAGATTGAAAATGAAAAAAAGATAGATTTCATTTCTTTTAATTCAATTATGTCCGTAATAACTAGTTAACCTATTGAGAGACAATTTTAAAATGTGTACACTAACACGATATTAAAATTGTTTCAAGATGAAGTAAGATGATTAATGTTTTGCAATGCCTTACTAATATTGATAATGAATAGGGTGTTTGAGGTTCCTATGAACTATATTATGGAGAAATGGTGCAAAAATATAAAGCGTGTGTATCAAAGTATCATTAACCTATATGATGATCATAGTTGTGATAATGTCAGTTATCGACGCAAAATTCTAACTCCATTAATATTTGAGATTCAACAACTTGGGGGGAAAAATGACGAAGGTTGTTCTGTTTTGGTGGATATTTTGAAGCTACAAATATTTCGCTCCCCCATCATTATTCAAATTATTATGAGTAATGATAGGCGAGAAAAATATTTGTATTTTTATCTTAAAAACTAGCATAATGTCCATGTGTTATAAGGATAAATAAAATTCATATTTACAAAGTTGAAATAGACAATATTCACATCTTTGTCGTCGCCATCATCATTATATTTTTCATCAACGTTGTTTTTGTTATTCATAAAAAAAGAGAAACAGGAAAACAAATTTGATAAAGAGACATTCATTTAAATTTTTTCTCATTAGTTCATTGATTTTACTATCATTTCTCGGTCAGCCAAATATATCATTTTTTACATAATAAACATCTCATACTACTAATCTTATAACTCATTTTTGCACCAAACTATCTCAACAATATCAACATCTTTTAATTTCACTTTTGAAAAACCAACAATCTCATCATATCATTAACCTATTACCTTAACTTCTTTAGTTGACCAACAATTTCATTCATATATTTAACCACCAATATTTGTTGTTTTCCAATTAGTCTCTCATATTACTAATCTCTCATTTTATACACTGGAAAACCAACAACAAATCTCTTATCATTGACTAACCAATGTTATCGGCCTCTTATCCCTCGACAAACCAACCACAAATCTTAATCACACTTTCATACCTCTTATCCCTCGGCAAACCAACCACCAAACTCAATCACATTTTCACACGTCTCTTATCCCTCGATAAACCACATCTCAATCACATAAATTCACAAGTCTCTTATTCTTGGCAAACCAATGTTATTGGCCTCTTATCCCTCTTAAAAAAGCAACCACAAAATCTCAATCGACCTTTTCTCCATCATCAAACCGCATCCCAATCTCAATGTTACCGATCTCTTATCTATCGATAATCCAACCACAAATCTCTATAGACCTTTAATATTGTGACCTCACAATCCTTTGTTATCAACCTATTATTCTTCGACAAATCAACCACAAATCTAAATCACACTTTCATTGTTTCACAAGTTTCTTATCCTTTAAGCAAACAAATATTATCAGCATCTCTTATCACTTAGTAAACCAATCATCAATCTTAATCGACCTCTTATCACTCAACAAACCAATCATCAATTTCAATTATCCCAATCTCAATGTTACCGGGTCTCATATTCATCGACAATCCAACCACCAATCTCATTCGGTCTTTAATCTTGTGACATCACGTTCCTTTATTACCGACCTCTTATCCCTCGACAAACTAGCCACAAATCTCAATCACACTTTCACATATCTCTTATATATCCTTAGTAAACAAATATTATCGACCTCTTATCCCTCGGTAAATCAACCATCACCTCACGATCCTTTATTATCGGTCTCTTATCCTTTATTATCGGTCTCTTATCCCTCGATAAACTAACAATCAATCTTAATCGACCTCACAATCCAATGTTACCAGCCTCTTATCCCACATCAAATCAACCACCTGAAACTCTTAAATTTACTTAAATATGCATTTGTAAGTATTCAAACTCTTGTATGGAATGTGTGCCTCTTGTCCATATATATAATTTACTTAAATTTACATTTGTAAGGATTCAAATTTTTGTGTCAAGTGTGAAAGTTGATCACTTTAATTATTAGACCACTTATGATGGATGTGTTTTTTTTTTATTTATAATTTTGTGTATGTATATTATTGTATATATATTTTATAACTAATAAAATTTGGAAAGTTTGATTTTTTTTATAAAATTCACAAATAACATTAGAATATTTTTATTAATAAATTAAAACTATATTTTCAATATATATAAAAATAGTATTTATCATTTTATATTAAATATAAAATGTAGATAAATAATCAAAAAGATTAATTTATTTTAACTATGTTTTCAGTATAAAAATATTAGTTACTCGTCAAATATTAATTGTTGATAAATAATTTATTTTCATTTTAATATATTACAAATTAAGTTTTAAATAGATGGATATATATATATATATATATAATATAATTTTAAAAAATAGCATATATATATAATATAATAATATAAAACTAATTAATACAAATAAAATTATTAATATATATATATATATATATATATATATAAATATTTATTAAAAAAAGTCTATACACTTATTATCTTATTATGTTAATATAATTAAATTAATTTTTTATTCTTAAAATTTATTAATTATTGAGTTGGTAATGTTTCATTTATTAGCTAAAGATAAATATGAAAATAAAAAAATATTTATATAATTTAAAAAATTGGTATAGAATTATTGAGATATATAATAAATATTTATTATTCTAATATAATTAAATTAAAATTTTGTTTTTATAATTTATTAAATTATTAATATTAATTATACATTTCATTTATTAATTAGTGAGAGAAATAAAAGAATGAATATATAATGTTTTATTCGTATTTTTACGAAGTATCTATTTACTCTCCTGCTAAGATCCAAATTAATCACTTGTCTCAATCTTACGATCCAATTTTAATTTTAGAATAAAAAATATTAGTTACCCGTCAAATATAAATTGTAGAAAAATAATAATTTTTTTTTTAATTAAATATATCACAAACTAAGTTTTAAACAAATTGTTATATATATATATAATATAATTTTAAAAATAGTATATAAATAATATAATAATATAAAACTAATTAATATAAATAGAATTATTGATATATAAATATTTATTAAAAAAAAATTCTATGAAGAATATTTATTATGTTAATATAATTAAATAATTTTTTTATTCTTAAAATTAGTTTAATTCTAGAATTATTAATGTTTTATTTATAAAATAAAAAAAATAAAAAGTTTATATAATTAAAAAATGGTATATACTTATTAATATATATTTTAATGAACATTTATTATTCTAACCTAATTAAATTAAATTTTTATTTTTAAAATTATTAAAATTGTTAATATTGATTAAACATCTTATTTATTAATTAAAAAAGAAGAGAAGGAGGAATATAAAAAGTCTTATCCATTTTTTTTAAGTTAATCACGTATTTCCATCTGTTAATTCAATTTTAAGTATTATTATTATATAGATTTGAGTGATTAAATATTTTAATATTTAAATTTATTAGTAAATTAATGGGTGGGATCAAAAGAGAATTGTGATGGACTAGAAGAAAATGTAAGAAAAACTATGAATAAAAAGAAGCAGGGCGATAGAGAGGGAAAATGAAAGAAGACATTAATAATTAGATAATACAAATATAAATATAAGTACATGGTTAGATGCATCACTCGAATTGTATAAAATTAAGGTTTATGTAATTATTTTCTTCATAAACCTGCTTATTTGGAAAAACAATAATTTATAGTGATTTTAGAATAAATAGATAATTTTTGTAAAATAATTTAATAAATATTAATATAGAATAATAAAATAAAAAATAACAATTTAAAATAAAAAATATTTTAGTTAATAAATTTAATGACCATGATCTATAAGTAAATGAGTGAAATTATATTTTAATTGTTAAGATTATTTAAATAAGTACAATCCATAAGGCCTGGTTATCAAATTGTGGCTTAGAATTACATTAAAATTTGAGAAACAAATCCACATCATTTGATAGAAAAGTATAATTGGTTATTGAAATGATTTATTTATTGTTTTTATATCTGCATACTAAATATACAAACTGTGTTCATATTTTGAAATAACAGGTATTATCTTTTTATAGAATAAAAACATTAATTTGATGCAGAAAATTACAACACAAAAAAGCAAAAAAGAGTGATGGTTTGCCTTGAAAGAAGTAAAAAACAAAATTAAATGATTCTTTTTAAATTGTTAAGAATATAAAATATTATTCATTATAAATATTAGTAAGTATATTAAATATTGTGTAATATTATTATTATTATTATGAGAAATAATTGGGTAAAGAATTTGGGATCCGATCACCTGTTCTAAATTTTGTTCCCCACTGTTCTAAAACACCAAAACGACGTAGTTTTAGTTAACATCAAATTTTTAACTCCGTTTATTTTTTACTATTTTATTTCTCTATTAGCATTTCTCTCTTTCTTATTGATCTACAGACCCGCCAATTAACAGGATAACAAAAGACCAGATATCCCACACCAGATCTTCAAAATCTCTAGCAAAAGTTTCATGAAGTTCAAGATTTTCACGTTAATAAATGCGGAATTCTAAAGTATTTTGAGTTGAACATGTCTTCACGAGTTAATTCTCAGGTAAATCTTATTTTCAGAAAAAAGTATAAGGGTTTATTTGCTTTAAAAAATTAGGGTTTATCATTTTAGACGAAATTTGATAGGTTAACTCTGAATACTATTGTCCACAAAGAAATTAGTTATTCCCATTTTTTTCATTTGTCCGGTGATAACCGACCAAAGTCGTTTCTAATTTTTTATTGTTACCTTCATTTGGTGAGCCTTGTCATATTTTTAACATTTTTACATTGGGAAGGATTAGAAACTTACTAATTATAAAATGTGGGGACTAAAACTTACTACTGTAAAGAGTTTTCTTTATTACTCTTCTTAATGCTAATAATGAGTTCAAGTCATGTTTAAAATATGATTCATTTAATTGTTCTAAATGAATATGATGTATTTATAACAATAAAGTATTTTTTTTTCAGGATTGTAGTAATATAATGGAAGGTGAATCTACGAGGGCGTTTAAATTTCGAAGAAAATGAATACTGTACAGAAAATGATGTTAATGTTATCAACAAATGTTAGAATATAATAATGAGGCTTTTCCTTAATGTAAGAATGATAATATTGTTTTATGTTTGATATAGATTTGGATAAAAATGATTTATTTATCATAAAAAACTTTGTACCACAATTAGGAATGGAGTTTGGACTGAAGAAAAAACATATGACTTTTATTTGGCATATGCTAAGAGGGAAGGTTTTGGCATAAGAAAATATCGTAGTCATAGTGATAATTTTGGTAAAATATTGGATAGTCTTTTATTGTAGTGCTCAATGTAAGAGGGAAAAAGATAAACGATCGGTTTATGTGAATAACAGTCGGCCTGAAACAAGTTTGGGTTGTGAGCTAAAATGAAGATCTGTAACCGAACAAGTGGCGTGTTTATTGTGCTGTAATTTGTAAAAGAGCATAATCATCATATTTCAAGTCCAAACAAGACTCACTTACATAGAAGCCATAGAAAAATGTATTCTTTAGCTAAAATATTGATTGAAATGGCGAGTGACGTCGGAATCCGTCCAAAAGCATCTCATGATCTCATTGCGAGACAAATGGGAGGGAAACAATTTGTAGGTTTTATTCCTGAAGATTAGAAAAATTACTTGTGCTCGAAAAGAACAAAAATATGATGGTTGGAGACACATGAGGTATTTTAGAATGTTTGCAAAACCAACAATCTAGTGATATTAACTTTTATTATGCTCTTCAAGTTGAGAGGATGATTTGATAACAAATATTTTTTGGTCTGATGCAAAAATAAAAGCTGATTATTATAATTTTGGAGATGTTGTTTGTTTTGATACAACATATAGGAAAACAATGAGAGTCGTCCACTTGTATTATTTGTAGGTATTAATCACCATAAGCAAATAATAGTTTTTGGTGTTGCTTTATTGTATGATGAATGTTCGTTAACGTTTGAATGGTTGTTCAATACATTTGTTGAGACTATGGGTAAGAGAAAACTCACAATACTTTTTACAGATCAAGATGCAACAATGGCAAAAACTGTTGGGAAAAATCTTGACAGAAACACAAAAGAAGAAAAAACAAACTGAAAGAACACTAATAGAAATTGATAACGGAGTTCGGCCAAAATGTTGCCTACGTCTTCGAACACTAAGGATATCAATTAATAAGGAAGAAGAGATACAAATTTGGGTGCAATAAACCAAAGAGGGGAGAGTTTCTTTTATACACTAAGAAACTTCCCCAACTCCCATCATCTTTCGATGTGGGATTTATTCTAATTGTGAATATAGTTTCTTTTATATACTAAGAAACTTCTTTCACTCTCATCATCTTCCGATGTGGGATTCTAATTGTGCCAAAAACAACAAGTCTCCACCTTGGCACAATATCCAAATACTAATCTTCAATATTAAAAAAATAAACCTTCAGTGCTTCCAATTGGCGCTCTTCAGCGCCGACTCAAACACGGAAGGTGTTTACCAAATCTAAATAAGGTTCAGATTTATTTTTTCCCATGTCTTTCATCTCAAACTCTTTACCCAATTGAGCCTTCAATTTATCAACTTCATATTGGCTCTTTGATGCTATCAACATATCATCAATGTACAAGAGTAGATAGATGTAAGACTCATCTTGCAATTTGCGCAAATACACACATGAACTGAATCTGCTTCTTATTGTGCTCAATCATAAACTTGTCAAGTCGCTTGTACCATTGTCTAGACGATTGCTTCAACCTGTACAATGATTTGTTCAACTTGTAAACCCAATTTTCTTTATCAGCAACTTTGAATCCACCTGGTTGATAAATGTAGATTTCCTCGTTCAAATGACCGTGTATGTCTGCGGTCTTCACATCTAGTTGAGCTAGCTCCAAATTCATCTGCACTACCAAGGCCAACAAAATTCTATTGGAAGAGTGTTTAACAACAGGAGAAAGTAACTCATTATAATCACCTCCTTCCTTCTGAGTGTAGTTGTTAGCTACCAATTTTGCCTTGGAACGAACGTCAAATTTTTCGGAAAATCCTTCTTTCTTAGCAAAAATCCATTTACCACCAATAGCCTTCTTCCCTTTTCGTAGATGCGTCAACTTGCATGTCTCATTCTTCTGAATAGATTGCATCTCATCTTCCATAACACCTTTCCTTTTTCCATTTTCAGTACTCTTACTGACATCTGAAAAAGTGGATGGAACATCATCTACGACTAGAAGTGCATAGGCCGCCATGTCAACAAACCGACCTGGTTTGTGAGTAACTCGTCTTGGCCTATTTACAGCAATTGATTCACGTTGTTCTGAAGGTTCTTGGGTCAGAACCTCTTCCACATTTAACTCTTCGTCTGTCGTCGGAGAGTCACTTCTAGTTGGGCTTATCTTTATCTGCTCAAACTCCACCTGTTACGGAGTACAATCAATTTTGTCAGGTGTTACCTTATTCAACATTGAATAATCATCAAAAGTAACATCTCTACTGATTATGGTTTTCTTTGCATCCAAACACCAGATGCGATATTCTTTAACTCCAATAGTAAATCCCATAAAAAGAGCCTTCTTTCCTCGTGGATCCAAATTTGATTCAACTCCATGATAATATACAGTAGAACCAAAAATATGCAAAGAATCATAATAAGTTGCAGGTTTTTCAGACCATACCTCTAATGGAGTCTTGCCACCAAGTGCAGATGATGGTAGGCGATTTACCAAATGTTGAACGTATGACACAACTTCTGCCCAAAATTTCCTGTCTAACCCAGCATTAGACAACATACATCGAACTTTCTCCACCAATATTCTGTTCATACGTTCCGATACTCCATTCTGTTGTGGTGTTTTTCTAACTGTGAAGTGTCGAACTATGCCACACTCTTGACATAACTTCTGGATTGGATCATTCTTGTATTCTCCACCGTTATCAGTCCGGAGAACTTTGATCTTTCTTCCTGTCTCGTCTTCATCTTGAGTTTTCCATTTAAGAAAAATCCCAAGCACTTCACCTTTATTTTTCATAGTAAACACCCATACTCTTCTAGAAAAATCATCAATAAAAGTAACAAAATAATGTCTACATCCAAGAGAAGGAGTCTTGGCAGGTCCCCAAACATCTGAGTGCACATAATCCAAAATACCCTTGGTGTTATAGACAACAGTGCCAAATTTTACTCGTCTTTGTTTTCCCAGAATACAATGTTCACACAAATCTAACTTACAAACTTTTGTACCTTTCAACAATCCTTGCTTGACAAGAGTTTGCATAGATTTCTCACCAACGTGCCCCAATCGCATATGCCACAACTTTGTTGCCTCTAATTCCTTACTGCTCCCGGAAGTTGATACACATGATGTCCCATTAACTGTACTACCTTGATAATAATACAAATTATTACTCTTCTTGATAATTTTCAACATCACTAGCGTTTCAGATATTACCCTAAGAACTCCATTTTCCAATTTCACATGTAGGCCTTTCGACTCCAAGGCCCCCAAAGAAATGAGATTCTTTTTCATATTCGGTATGTACCGAACATCTCTAATAATTCTGGTGGATTCGTCATCATTCCTCAGCTTGATTGAACCTATCCCCTTTATTTTACATGTATTAGCATCTCTCAGGTAAACAACTCCACCATCTAGATCCTTAAAGTCAAAGAACCACTTTCGAACTGGTGTCATATGATAAGTGCAGGCTGAGTCCAATATCCACGCATCAGGATGTGATGTTGTGTGTGACATTGATAAAGAGTATTCTGAATCTGCATCACCTTTGTTTTTTGCAACATTTGCATCTTTAGAATCTTTCTCTTTCTTCTTCAACTTTGGGTAGTTAATCTTCCAATGTCCTTTCTCACGACAGAAAGCACATTCATCTTTGGCAACTCTACTTTCAGATCTTATTCCTTTCCCTTTTGATTTGCTCTGCTGACGGCCCTGACCATCAATGCTTCATCTACTGTACCTACTTTGTTTGTCCTTTTATCCTTTTTTCTCAATTCATGACTATATAAAGCAAAACTTACAGCATCAAGAGAAATATTTCTCTTCCCATGAAGTAACATTGTTTCTAAGTGTTCAAATTCATTAGGAAGGGACGATAACAACATCAACGCAAGATCTTCATCCTCAAACTTAACGTCAGAGTTTAACAGATCTGCTACTAATTCATTAAACTTAGTTATATGCTCATTCATAGTAGTACCTGATTGGTAATCAAACCGGAACAGTCGCTTCTTCATAAGGAGCTTATTTTGACCACTCTTCTTCAGAAATTTGTCCTCTAATGCTTGCCACAGTTTCTGTGCAGAAGTTTCATTCTTCACAACATACTTCTACTCTCTGGATAGACACGATCGAATTGTTCCGCACGCCAACCGATTCATGATACTCCACTCTTTTTCTTCTATATCATCTGGTTTTCCGACCTCAATAACAACATCTAGACCCTGCTGAAAAAGACAATCTAGAACCTTACTTTGCCACATGCTGAAATGCCCAGTTTCATCAATGATCTCCACCGCAAACTTCAAATTCGACATCGGTGTCCTCGTCTAGGATGACGAAGGAGTTGATGCCCCCTTTGAAGACTCCACCATACTAAGGACGAACCTTCGACTCTGATACCATTTGTTGGGAAAAACCCTAACAGAAACACAAAAGAAGAAAAAACAAACTGAAAGAACACTAACAGAATTTGATAACGGAGTTCGGCCAAAATGTTGCCTACGTCTCCGAACACTAAGGCTATCAATTAATAAGGAAGAAGAGATACAAATTTGGGTGCAATAAACCAAAGAGGGGAGAGTTTCTTTTATACACTAAGAAACTTCCCCAACTCCCATCATCTTTCGATGTGGGATTTATTCTAATTGTGAATATAGTTTCTTTTATATACTAAGAAACTTCTTTCACTCCCATCATCTTCCGATGTGAGATTCTAATTATGCCAAAAAACAACAAAAACCATAGTTTTTACATGGCCAACAACACATCATCGATTGTGTATTTGGCATATTTATCAGAATGCCACTATATATTTGAGTGGTGTTTTTTCTGAGTTTGATAAGGATTTTCCACATGTGTATATGAATTCGATGAAGAGAAAGATTTTTTTGAAGCATGGTCCATGATGTTGAACAAGTATTCACTAGAAAATAATGATTGGTTGAAGCGTATATTTCAGATCAAATATGACTACAACCCAAAGAGTTGAAAGTTTGAACAACCTTGTGAAAAAGTACGTCTCTTATAAACACAAGTTTTCAGTATTCTTTCATCATTTTGAAAGGCTTCTTGAAGATCGTCGACATATGGAGTTAAAAGCTGATTTCAAATCATATATAGTGTTCTTTGTTTACGACATCCTATTGGAATTTTAAAACAAGCAAGAAAGATTTACACTCCTGAGGTATTCAAGTGGTCTGGAGACGAGTGGTTCAAATGTCATGATTATAGCGTCGGAACTTGTGTTGATGTTGTTGGTTCATTGGTGAAATATAAAGTTATTTCTTGAGGCAAGGGTTATCATCATATAGTTACACTTCATCCATCATGTGAAAGAGTTGAGTATGATTGTAGAAAATTTGAGTTTGCGGGAATATTGTGTTCTCATGTTTTGAAAATATATACGATCACTTATGTCTATGACATTTTCAATGAATACATATTGAAAAAATGGACACGATGTGCTAAGGTGGGATATGTTAGAGTGAAAGATTCAAATGTTGATGAACAATATTTGGAGCCTAAAACACTTCAGAGTATCCGATATAAAGAACTGTGTGAGTTGTTTTTTCAGTTGAGTATCAAGGCAGCAAAAAGTAAAAACACTTAAAAGATTGTTAAAGATAGTCTTTTGGGTTTGTGTAAGGTGGTAGATGCGAATTTGCAATTTATTGAGCCAATTGCCTGTAGTTTTCTCAATAATAAAGAGGAGATAACAACTAATTAAAAGGCCTTTTATGGAGAAAGAGATTAAAAAATAAACCTGTTTCAGGCAAGAGATTAAAAGGTGACCTAAAAAAGATTTTAAAAGAGAGAAAATCTTTGAAGAAGATCAATCAACCATCACTAGTATGTCTATTTCATGTGTGCCTAATGGACAATATCAACATTAGGTGAATAGTGCTTAGAATTATTTTAGTTATACAGTACTGTTGTAATTGGTATCAAAAGATTCTAAAACTATTTTTTTTTTGTTTGTTTTAGCAGATAACTCATACTCATGCACATGGTGATTCCGTTGATAGTTTGAGTATATCTGGAACTCAAACTTCACAAGTTCTATTAGCACCATATTTTCAAGTACATTCGTAATCCTACTTTTAAAATATTTATTAATAAATTGAAACAAATATATAATTATCATATTGTATTAATTTCGCAGAATGCACAAGTAGCCTATATGAATTTAAATTCAATACACTTGGGTTATTGTAGTTCACAACCGTCGATATTTTGGTCAAATACATTATTGGTATTTATTGTTATACAAATAGTATTTAGTCATATATTTAAGTATTTTTTATATTAAATTATTGATTAATTATTGAATAATTTCGAACATTATTGTTATAGCTGGAACAACAAATTGATATTGGTTTTTCTCAGAGGCAAGAGACCGAAGTATGTTATAATATATCCGATGAACAAATTAGAGAATGATGCAGTAATATTTGTAAAATATATTTTTTTTGCTATTTTGAATACATTGTTGTGATATAATGTCACATGTTGTATTTTTTTTATTATATATCAAATGTATGTGTTTTTTATAAAATATTTTTATTTGGGTGCTTTCTAGTGTATATTCATGCATTTTTGATGAATTTAGGTGATTTAAAATGCCAGTAGATATTGTTACATTTACCTATTTGTACAGCTTATTCATATATTTGTGTTAAAATCTTGATGAAGAAGATGTAAACTAGAATGGTATTATTAAAGTTGGAGCCTAATTAATAGTAGAAAATCTACTTCAAAATTACATATTCGCATATTTCAAATAATCAAGAAAACCTGTTTATAAATCTACTCCAAAATAAATTCTGCTTTAAATAATAAAAAAATATGCTTATAAATTCGCTTCAAAACAAATTCTGCTTATTATCTTCTTCAAAACAAATTTTGCTTCAAATGTTAATTTCAAAAATAGCTATAAAATAACCAAGAAAATTACATAAACCAATAATCAAGAAATTAGAGCCTAAATAATAAAAAAAATCTGCTTTAAAACAAATAAATTGGTTAGTGTACAGCTCATTCATAAATAGTTATCCATAATAATCCTTAATTTTTCATCCTATCATATGATAGTAATTTGCCATAATTTGAGTCAATTGTATCATTTGCATTATATGAAAATATTAATAAGTCACTTATAGCATAAGTAAGATGTTTTAAACTAACTAGTAATACATATGATTAATAATACAATAATTATCACATATAATTTCCATTATCTTCATCTAAGTTTTTCAAGTGCAACCTCCACTTTTTAAATTTCGGCATCTTTTTGATTCGCACGCCGTAACAAATCAGGTATAATATTTTTATGAACTCTTAATTCATAAAAAATAAAAATAAAGATTTACTAACTTATAAGATAAAAATTATTAACATATATTTAATACACGTACCGGCCAATTAGGACATGACCAAATACTCCTTCCTGAATTAATATCCTTCCATAAAGTCACCAATGTTGTTATTTTTCCACCTAAGCACATGGGCTCAATTATACTATATAACACAAACCAAAAAAATAATTATTTAAACAATTGAAAAAGAAAACTTAAACTTAAAATTTAATACAGGAAACTCTTTACAATAGTAAGTTTCATTATACATAATCACAAAAAATATTTGCTACAAGTTTTGCAAATCATTATAACATATAAGATGCAGAACAATCAGACTGTGTAAAAATGTTATAAATATGACAAAGCTCACCAAATGAAGGTAACAATAAAAAATTAGAAACGACTCTGGTCGGTTATCACTGGACAAATGAAAAAAAATAGAATAACCAGCTTCTTTGTGGACAATAGTATTTAGAGTTCCTAATTTTAACCTATCAAATTTCGTCTAAGATGATAAATCCTATTTTTTAAAACAAATAAACCCTTATACTTTTTCTGAAAATAAGATTTACCTCAGACTTAACTCGTGAAGACATGTTCAACCCCAAATACTTTAGGATTCCGCATCCATTAACGTGAAAATCTTGAGCTTCATGAAACTTAATTTTCTAGAGATTTTAAAGATCTGGTATGTGGGATATCTGATCTTTTGTTATCCCTAATAATCGGTGGGCTTGATAGATCAATAAGAGAGAGACAAAAATGAAAATAAAGAAATAAAGCAATAAAAAGTAAACGGAGTTAAACATTTGATGTTAACTTAAATACGTCGTTTTGGTGTTTTGGAATAGAGTTGAACAAAATTTGGGACAAGTGATTCGAGCTTAGGGAATTTGGAATGAGTGAGAAAATGACGTGGCATAATATGATTGACTGAAAAATAATACAAATTCTATCTCTTTATAAATTTTCATTTTTCCATCCAATAATATGATGTCACATTCTTTCTCATTCCCTCCACATATCACTCTATTATTATTATTATTATTATTTTATTTTATTTTATTACTATATTGATTTTTATATACAAACTAATACCATTTCTAACATGTTAGGCTGATGTTCGGATTGAGGTTATTTGAAAAAATTAGAAGGAGAAAAAAAAAATTGTTAATGATTATTTTTGATAAAAAGACTTAAAATGTATTGATATATAAATAAAATAAAATAAAATAAAAAATAATAATTTAAAATAAATGATATTTTAGTATTTTGGTTAATGAATTGAGTGGTGTGTGGATGAGAGTAAATGAGAGTGAAATAATGTTTGATTTTGTTTAGGTTATTAAAATAACCCAAACCAAACAAGACCTTATATATTAAGGTAGTGTTTGGTTAATGGTACAAAAAGTTAACACTATTGGTATATGATAAATATATATAATAATAATAATAATACTTAATTTCAAAATGTCCGGACTGCGGGGTCGAGAATTATGGTTAATTTGGATATATATGTGAGAGTAAATGAATATTTGAGTCGAATTGTGGGTTGACCTGCACATAAACTTAAAACGGTTAAAAATAAAATTAAAAATGGTATAAGTATGTTTCGAACTTGCAACCTAAAAAAAACAAGTACAATCATTTAATCAGCTAAGCTAATAAGACTTTATATTTTAAATTTAATACCAAATTTGATGAACGTGAGACATTCTTAACAATATAACTTCAACTTTTTAACTAACTAACTACTTAATATATATATAATAATAATACTCTATTTCAAAGTATCCGGATTGTCGGGTCGAGAGTTGTGGTAAATTATGATATATATATGTGTGAGTAAATGGATACTTGAGTCGAATTGTGAGTTGACCCGCCAAAAAATTTAAAACGGTGAAAAATTAAATAAAAAATCCTATTTGTATGTTTCAAACTTGTAACATAATAAAATAAGTACAACCCTTTAACCAAGTGTGATTGGGATGCGTTTTGTTGAAGGATAATAGACCAATAACAATTGAAAGTAGTTAAAAAATATGAATCAAATATTTGATTGACCAAAGTGCGAGGTCACGATGTTAAATGTCAATTAAGTTTGGTGGTTTGTTTTCTTAGGGATAAGAAACGTGTTGAAGTTTGATTGAGATGTGTTTTGTCGAGAGATAAGAGGTCGATAACAAAAAATCGTGAGGTCACAAAATTAGAGGTCATTTGAGATTGGTAGTTGGTTTGCTGAAGAATAAGAGATGTGTGAAACTATGATTGAGATTGATGGTTAGTTTTTCAAGATATATATATATATATATATATATATATATATATATATATATATATATGAAAAACGTGGGAAATGAGTATTGTATGACTGTTTGTGGACCAAACCAGAGATAGTTGTCCAAATGATAGACGGTCTATTATCGACTACTCCATCTAAATAACGTGTAGTCCGCCTCCCCAAACTGTACTTGCATGTTTCCCCACAAAAAAAGCTCATCTCTTATCCCTTAGTGTTAAAGTGTTAAAGGGCACTTTCTTATCTTGCTTGTTAACAATTTTATTGGAGAAAAACTATATATATATAATGATTGAAGATGAGAGTTTAGTTAATTAGAAAAGAAATTAACACATTTATTTATTTTTTATTTTAATAATAAATTTAAATAAATAAAATTAATAATCAAAATTTATTTAAAATAATATAAAAAATTTAACATTAATAGTATAATATATATATAATAAATTTTAACAGTGAAAAAGAGAGTATAGTTAATTGAGAAAGAATTAACACATTTTTTTATTTTTATTTTCATAATAAATCTAAATAAATAAAATTAATAATTCAAAATTTATTTAAAACAATCATAAAAAATCAACATTAATAGTATAATAATTTAGTCATATATATAATAAACCTTAGTGAATAAAATAATAAATTTTAAAAATAAAAATTTAATTTAAATATATTAAAATAATAAAAATTTATTAAATATTTAAAAAATACAAATATTATATATATATATATATATATATATATATATAAATAAGTATTTTTTAATTGTTAGTCATATAAATTATAAATATAAATTATAAATATAAATTATAAGTGGTTTCGTGGTTGAAGTGTTAATGCTACATAATAAAGATCATGGTTCAAATCTCGTTAAAAATAATTTTTAATATATTAAAAAAATTTAATGGTTAATATGTGAAATAAAAATGTTGGTTTATCTAAGTGAGGATATGGTTGAATGCAAATGATATTGGTGGTTGGGTTAATGACATTCACGATATGGAAGATAGTTTATTTTTTTGTTGATTTGACTGAAGTGAAAGTGTAAGATTACAAGATTGAAGGTCAATTGAGGTGGATCAAAATATGGAATGAGATGGTAAAGTAGTCGAAGTGAGTATGCCACATGATGAGAGGTCGATTATGGTGGATAAATATGAATGAGTTGTTTATTGTAAAATATTTGAGAAGATGGATTGTTTGACCGAAATGAAAGTAATATCTCGAGATGAGGGGTCGATTATGGTGGATAAATGTGAATGAGTTGTTTATTTTAAAATATTTGAGTAGATGGATTGAGATAGTAGCTGTTTAATCAAAGTAAAGTAAGGTCACTCTATGAGAGGTTGATGGGCTAACGTGAGGGTAAAAGAGATTGGTAACGTTGAAGATGGTTGATTTGACCTAAATGAAATTGTGTAATGTCACACAACATGAGAGGTTTATTAGGGATGTGAATAAATGTAGAATGATATGGTTAGTTATCCGAAGTGAGAAAAATATGGAATGAGATGGTAAGATAGTCGAAGTGAGTATGCCACGTGATGAGAGGTAGATTATGGTGGATAAATGTGAATGAGTTGTTTATTGTAAAATATTTGAGTAGATGGATTGTTTGACCAAAATGAAAGTAAAGTCTCGAGATGAGAGGTCAATTAAGGTTTAATGGGATAAAAATGTGAAATGAGATAATAGTTGTTTAATCAAAGTAAAGTAAGGTCACGCTATGAGAGGTTGATTGGGGGGTTGATGGATTAAAGTGAGGGTAAAAGAGATTGATAACGTTGGAGATGGTTGATTTGACCGAAATGAATTGTGTAATGTCATAAAATATGAGAGGTTGATTAGGGATGTGAATAAATGTGGAATGAGATGGTTAGTTATCCGAAGTGAGAAAAAACGTTAGGTTGTATATTGTAAAATATGTGAGGAGATGAGTCACGAGATAAGAAGTTGGTTGGGGATTGATGACCAAAGTGAAGAGTAAAAGAGATTAGTAATGTTGTAGATGATTTGATTTGACCGAAGTGAAAGTGTAAGATCACATATGAAGTCGATTATCCAGGTAGATAAATGTGGAATGAGATGGATGGTTAGTCGAATTGAGGTAAATAAGGTCAGGTTGTATATTATAAAATATGTTAGGAGATGAATTGTTTAATTAAGTGAAAGTAATGTATTCGAGAGAATAAAGGTCAATTGTAATTGGTGAATAAATGTGGAATGAGATGATTAATTAGTCAAAGTGAATATGTAAGGTAACGAGACGAGAGGTCAACTGAGGTGGATAAATGTGGAATGAGATGTATGGTTAGCCGAATTGAGGATAAAAATGCCGGATTGTATATTATAAAATATGTTAGAAGATTGATTGTTTGATGAAGTGAAAGTAAGGTATTCGAGAGAATAAAGGTCAATTGTAATTGGTGAATAAATGTGGAATGAGATGATTTTTGATTAGTCAAAGTGAAAGTAAGGTAAAGAGATAGAGGTCGATTGAGAAAGAAATTGATATTGGTGGTTAAAATATGCGAGAAGATTAGTTGTTTAACTAAAGTGAAAGTTAAGGTCACGATATTAGTATATTGTATATATCTTGTTACCTTGTTTAGATTCCTAGATTAGTGGGTTACCTTGTTTAGATTCCTAGATTAGTGGTTTACCTTATTAAGAGTCTTTTGACTAGTATATATTGTAACATTGTTTATCAATAATAACCATGGGATTAATCTCTATCATGGTATCAGAGTAAAGATCCTCTCAAGATCATCAATCGAATTTTTTTTTTTCTCTTCCTCCCACCTTGCTGCCTCACGCACAAACTTCTAATGTCTGTCCCACCTACTAATTCAGACTCCTCCTCCAATCAAAGTCAGACGCCCACCACCATGTCTGTTTCTCAATACCACTCTGCTTTCTCTGTTAACAATCTCCGCTCCATAATTCCTATCACCCTAGAGATGGGTAGCGAGGAATATCTCTCTTGGGCAGACCTTCTCGAAAACCACTGCTTGATTCACAATGTTTACGAACATCTCAAACCAAAAACTCCCAACGCCTCCGAAACACCTTCAACATCTTCCGAGACCGACTCTCTTCTGTGGAAACGCCTTGACGCCCTTGTCAAGCAATGGATATTTGGAACAATATCCAAGGATCTACTAAACACGATCCAAAAACCTGGTATGACGGCTGCTCAGGCTTGGGAACGTTTAGCGAATATATTTCAAGATAACACAGGTTCTCGCGCTATGTATCTTGAAAATAGGTTTTCTCAAATTCGTCTCAATGATTTCCCAAACATGAGTGCTTATTGCACTGAATTGAAGATGATTGCGGATCAACTTGCTAATGTTGATTGCCCCGTTTCTGAAAATCGACTGGTGTTGCGTCTACTTGGGGGTTTGAATGAAAACTACGAAACAATCGCCACCATAATAGGTCAAAAGAAGCCTCTCCCATCTTTCTACGATGCTAGATCTGATTTGCTCCTTGTTGAAACAAGGAAGGATGAATTCGTCCACACAAACACCTCTTTTATTGCCTCGGACGATCGTAGCCAAGGCCGCGGAAACAACTCTAGCCAATCAGCCCGTGCTACCGGCCAGCAGCAGCAGCAGGGCACCTCTAGCGCGCAGGAACAGGCCGGCCAGGGCCGAGGACGCAGCCAGCGCGGCAGAGGACGCGGTCGCAACACCAGCCGCACATACCACCAGCAGCAGCAATTCTGGGCACCTCCTGGCCAACAGCAATGGGCACAGTGGGCGCCTGCGGGCTGGACAGCACCCCCTTGTCCCTACCCGACACAACAGATCTGGCCGCAGCAGCAAAGCGCCCCCTGGCACGCATCTGGTCAACAGCAACAAGGCGCCTCCTGGCGCGGTTCTGGCTATCAGCAGCAACACACTCGGACAGCAGGAGCAGGCGTACTCGGTTCTCGGCCACAGCAGGCCTACATGGCTGAGACGAGCCAGCAGCAGCCCCAAAGTTACGTTGCAACCGATATCAATCAGGCGATGCACACTTTATCCCTTACTCCGCCTGACGATACTTGGTACATGGATTCGGGAGCAACTTCACACATGACACCCAACTCAGGTAGTCTCTCGCCTTATTCTAATTTAAATTGTGTTAAAAATATCATTGTTGGGAGTGGACAGGAAATCCCGATTCGCGGTATTGGTAAAACTAACTTAAAACCACCCTTACCACCCTTACTTTTGAACAATGTTCTACATGCTCCCAAACTCATTAAAAATCTTATATCTATTCGTCGGTTTACTCGTGATAACAACGTCTCTGTAGAATTTGACTCACTTGGTTTTTCTGTAAAGGATTTCCAGACGGGGAAGGTTATCATGAGGAACAATAGCTCGGGGGATCTCTACCCACTCTCTCTGTCGAGCCAAAGCCAAAAACCCCCAACTAATTCTTCGTTTACTGCAATTTCGTCAAATTTATGGCATAATAGATTAGGACACCCCGGTGTCGATATTTTGCATTCTCTCAATAAATCAAATTCTATTTCTTGTAAGCCCGTTTTAGGGTCTAAACTCTGTGAGTCTTGCATCTTTGGTAAACAAGTTAAGTTACCATTTACCAATTCTGTCTCTTATACTACTTCCCCATTCGATATTATTCATAGTGATTTGTGGACGTCGCCTGTGCTAAGTACAAATGGACATAAATACTATATTCTGTTTCTTGATGATTACACAAATTTCCTTTGGACTTTTCCAATTGGAAACAAATCCCAAGTATTCTCCGTCTTCTCTACACTTCAAAATCAAATTCAAACACAATTTCAAAAGCCCATTAAAACAATCCAATGTGACAACGGAACTGAATATAACAACAGTCAATTTCGTACATTTTGTGATAAAAATGGTCTACAATTTCGCCTCTCTTGCCCCTATACTTCTCCTCAAAATGGTAAAGCAGAAAGAAAAATACGCACCATAAATAACATGATTCGAACATTGCTTACTCATGCTTCTCTCCCGTTAAATTTTTGGCATCACGCCCTCGAAATGACCACTTATCTCCTAAATATTCTTCCAAATAAACAAATTCGAAATTTCTCACCCACTCAACTTCTATATAACCGAACTCCTTCTTACTCTCACCTAAAAATTTTCGGTTGTCTTTGCTATCCTCTTCTTCCTCCAACCACTATTCACAAACTTCATAAACGCTCTACCCCTTGTGTCTTTTTAGGATACCCCTCTAATCATCGCGGCTACAAATGCTACGACCCAGCCTCAAAAAGATTTATCATCTCTCGTCACGTCATTTTTGACGAAACAAAATTTCCCTTTTCTCTTGTCCAAAACCCAAACTCAACTCACCCATCTCAATCCGAACCAATAACCATCCCAATACACATCCAAACCCCGCCCATCACCGAGTCCATTTCCCCACCAAACAACACTCCATTACCGAGCCCATTATCAACTCAACACACTCCACCAAACCCACCATCACCCATCACCACTTCACCAGGCCCAAACCCAAACACGACCAGCCCGTCCACAAGACCAAACCGTCCAAATCATTCACCAACCATCATCAATCCAACACGGACAATACGAACCCGCGCAATGGATGGGATTGTCTGTCCAAAACGCATTTTCAATCTAAACACACTCACATCTCCATCGCCTATTCCCAAAAACCCAAAGTTAGCTTTATCAGACCCGAATTGGAAAGCCGCCATGGACGATGAGTTTAACGCTTTAATTAGTAATAAGACTTGGGACTTGGTTCCGCGTCCTCAGGGTGTTGATATTATACGATGCATGTGGATTTTTAAGCATAAAACTAACTCTGACGGCTCTTTTGAGAGGCATAAAGCCCGTCTTGTTGGTGATGGCAGGTCTCAGCAGATTGGAATCAATTGTGAAGAAACCTTTAGTCCTGTTGTCAAACCAGCCACCATACGAACTGTTCTGAGCATTGCTTTATCGAAGTCTTGGTCCATTCACCAAATGGACGTCAAGAATGCATTTTTACATGGTAATCTCAACGAAACAGTTTACATGCATCAGCCTTTCGGTTTTAGAGACAAAATCTTTCCCGACCATGTTTGTTTATTGCGCAAATCTTTATACGGCTTAAAACAAGCTCCTCGTGCTTGGTATCAAAGGTTTGCAGATTTTGTCTCTACAATCGGTTTTACACACAGCACGACTGATCATTCGCTTTTTATCTATCAACATGGGTCCGAAATTGCCTATCTACTCTTGTATGTTGATGACATTATCATTACGGCTTCGTCTGATCAGTTACGTCAGACTCTCATGAAAAGCTTAGGCGCAGAATTTGCTATGAAGGATTTAGGTAAATTAAGCTATTTCTTGGGAGTTGCTGTATCGTATACCAAGGATGGACTTTGTCTTAGTCAGAAGAAATATGCTGAAGAAATTATTGATCGTGCTGGAATGTCTACTTGCAAATCAACACAAACGCCGGTCGATACAAATGGCAAACTTGGAAAATCAACTAGTCCACCAGTCTCTGACCCCACTCATTACAGAAGTTTAGCCGGAGCACTACAGTATCTTACTTTCACACGTCCTGATATTTCATATGCAGTCCAGCAAATTTGCCTCCACATGCATGATCCGAAAGAGGCTCACTTGGCTGCCTTACACAGAATCATTCGATACTTACAGGGTACAAAGCACTATGGCCTTCATCTTTACAAATCCTCACTGTCTACACTCGTTTCATATACTGATGCAGACTGGGGAGGATGTCCAGATACCCGTCGCTCTACATCTGGCTATTGCGTCTTCCTAGGCGATAATCTTCTGTCTTGGTCGTCAAAACGGCAATCCACACTTTCTCGTTCTAGTGCTGAAGCTGAATATAGAGGAGTTGCCAATGTTGT